>NC_134852.1:106295755-106583255 GCF_049852395.1 Peromyscus maniculatus bairdii
CACACACACACACACACACACACACACACACACACACACACACACCTAGGTCAGGTTGGAATTGAAATTCTGGTCAGGTAGACCTCAGAGTATAGTGGGTTATGCCTGCTATTCTCAGAATTTCTTGAAGTTTCCCCCCACAAACCATGCACTCTAGAACTTCCTGAGGTGCTTATAAAAAAAAGGAGGGGGGTGATCAATTTTACACCTCAAGCTTGAAAAACCCCAGATGTTAAAACTTGAATCTGGAGACTTGCATAAAACAAGTCCCTGTATATGGCTCTGGGTGAGAAGGGTCCTTTGCTCTACAGAGTGTCTCCTCCTAGTTGAAGAGACTCAAATCTGAATTATTTATCCCAACATTATGTGTCCCTTACCAGACAATCAACAGGACACAAGTTTACTCTGCCAAACCCAAACCCAATTACAAAATATTATTTTTATGAATTAATGAAAATTGTGACAGCTACATCAGTAAATATAAAAAAAGAGAAAGATCATGTATGTATACCTAGAGATCTGGGAGTGTATCTTATTTTGCTCTTAGCCTTATTCATCTCTGTTTTCCCCCAAATGAAAAGAAACCTGAACCTTAAATAACGGGCATTCAGTAAAGCCAGTGGAATGAGAGAATGACTTTACCACATGGATCTTTTTCATCTGAACATCTAAGCCAAAAGGATAACCACTGATGTTTTCCTGCAAAATATAGTTCTCCACGGGAAAATGAAAGCCAATCACGACAAATGTTTCCACTTCAGTCAGAATGACTACGAGCATGGGTATGGGGCTTTGTTTGATAATAAATGCACTTTACCTCGTGCCTGCTTCTGGTGATCCCTTACTGGGTGGTGATCTTTAATTAGGAGATGTCAGCCCCTGACTTTGCAACAGTGACTCCGGATTCTCTATGGGTCTCTGCTTGAGATAAGAAAAGCCATGGCTCCCAACTGGGAAGTTCCAAAATCCTTTCGCCTCTGGCTCCTACATGGGAGAAAATACAAGCTGTGATCTTGATTTAAAAAAAAAAAAAGGGACATTAAAAAATGTTAACCTTTTACTGCCTTGTAATGCACTACTTCCTCGTAATCTTCAGCAGTATCTAATGATATTAGACTTTGCTATCCGAACACTCTCACTTGGGTATCACACTGTATCTTGAAAGCATCATAGCTGAAGCTGAACTCGTGACAATCATTTCTTTTTATTTTCTGTCTTTTGATATAATCATCAGCCATTCTACCATTCCAGCAAAAAGGTGTATATCATCACCTCTCACCTTCATATCTTACCAGTCATCAGGTTCTCTCCTATCCATCTCATGCTTTTTCTATATTGCTGTTACCCTCCTATTATTTGACCTTTCTAACTAACTTTCTGAATTTCTTGTGCTGGCTCTACACTCCAACTTGCTGTTTACAACATAGATCTAGCCAACTGAGTTATTCCACACATTCAATTAGAATCTCCAGTTGAGATGACAGATGGTGTCCTTCGTGTTGAATGTGTATATAGAATGTCAAGACTGCCTTTTCACACATTGTTCTCTATCATTTAAAGCTACTCTTGATCCCTGCTGGTCATTTCAGGAGCCCCCTCTGTCCATTCCCATTTCTTCTCATTTTGAGCATTCAATAGTGGCCCTTACATGTTGCCTCATGCTTCATTTCTAAATACACTGAGATGTCCTTCAGAAAAGATGAATATTTCACTCTTTTTCTTTTCGAATGGATGTCTGGTCCATAGCAAGTGTATGAAGATTTCCTAAATATGCTGCAGATGCAATTTTAGTAATGCAATATTATCATTTATAGAAAAGAAAAGCATTCCCAATTCCCACATACTCACAAGAAGCACCATTGTAAGAGATCTTTCTTCTTTCCTATGCCAAATTCACATCATGCTTTTCCTGTTTGAGAAGCCTTTTATGACTAATATAAGCCATGGGATGAGGTCAATACCTAAGCTGAGGTTTTATCTTAAACTGACATTTTAGCTTCTCAAGCCCAGTCTAGGCACACAGGAAACTTTAATAAGACTGCATTATGGACTGGAGAGATGGCCCAGTGGGTAAAGGCACTTGATACCAAGTCTGGCAATTTGTGTTTGATCTCCAGGATTCACATGGTAGGGAGGACTAACTCTCCTCTAACTTCCATATGCACACCATTGCATACACAAGCACTCACACACACACACACACACACACACACACACACACAAACACACACACACACACACACAAACACACACACACACACCAAATGTAATTTAAAAATATAAAGAACAAGTTGTGTAATGCCCTAAAGAAGTAATTGACTAGCAACTGGAATAACCAATTGCTTTCTGTGTCAGAGACCTTCAGCCTCTGTACTAGATATACCCTGGTACATGTGAGACCAAAGAAACATGATACTAACACTTACTAATCTGTAAAGAATATTGGACTACCCATCTATTTTCACAGTTATTGGCATGAGATAGAGGATGATGGGTACACTATGTGGCTGCCATCTGTCACAGATTAGAACTGTCTTGCATGGACAGTGCAGAAGACTTCTCAACAGAGAAGCTGTCAAGGAGAGAAGGAAGCACTGAGGACGATGGAGGGTCATGTTTATTTATTTCTGCAAGGTTCACTTTTCAGAAAAAGTCTAAAAATGTTTATGTTTACACATCCTGACAAAAGGAGTCAAGAGAAACAAAGCTTTTAGTAGATCACCAATTGGATAAAGCACTGAAAACTACCTTAAAATTGGCTGCATGGTGGACCATTCCCATGTAGTGAAAGCTCTACAAACACTGGTTATGTGACTGAGGACTCATTTGCAGAGTTTTGTCCTGGAGTAATTTTAATAAAACATTTACAATAGCAACTGATCTTTCTCATTGTATAATATATGTATGACACATAATTATACTACAAAATGGGTATCAATTGAATAAAAAGTGTTACCATAACCAATAACATGGCAGATACTTCATTCTCACTTCCTTTCCATACATGCAAGATTCATCATTTTCTGTAATGAGTGTCAATTAACACTTCTAGGTCATATACAGTTCTTACCTCCATGTTTCTTTTCTTTGCCTTTTCCTCCCTCTTACAGCTATGACTGCAAGTAAGCCCAGTTCTCCAAATAACAATGAATTTCAGCCAAGAAACCACTCCTTCTGAAAGCAACCACGTTTGTAGGATTCCTGGCCATTTGGCACAGTCTGTCTGTGCTTGAGTTATTTTTGTAGGTTTTTAGTAGCTGTTTTGAATAGGTCTGGGGAGTGCCCACAGAGACTCCTGTTTTCTGACAGAATGAATCATAACTCCTAGTTCAGTATTCGAGATTCTTAACTATCTTTTCCCCTTCTAGCAGCTCTGCCTCAGCTCAGCCTGGTCACCCAGGCACCTGCCTTCTTCAGTTCTCAGTGTTTCTGCTTCATGGAGCAGCCTCTCTCATGTTCCCTACCTCCATCTGTTTGCTCATCCTTGAGGTCTAGCTTAAATCCCTTCAGCTCTGAGTCACTTCCCAACCCTATTTCAGGCAGAATATGTTATTTTCGCTTCTTCCATACTTCCAATGGTTTATTGAAGCTCACCAACACCAGAGTCCATAGTTAAATATCAAGAAGTTTTCCAGCTGACATTTTGAGAATATTTTGTAAATTTTTGTGTTTATGCTCATGTGTGTGGAATGCAGGGGTGGGGTGGGGCACGCGTACCTGAGTGCAAGTGCTCATGGATTTCAGAAGAGGACGTAGATGTATTGGAGCTAGAGTGGCAGGTGATTGCCAGCCACTAGTCATGGATGCTGGGAACTGAATTTAGGTCCTCTGCTAGAAAGTAAGTGATGTTAAATACTGAGCCATCTCTCCAGACCCTGCAAGCTGAATTTTGTTTCCACATACAAAAAAAAAAAGAGAGAGAGAGAAAGAAGGAAAAAAGAAAGGAAGGAAGGAAGGGAAGAAAGGAGAAAAGATGAGAAGAGAAGAGACGGGGAGGGGAGAACAACAAAAATCATGGTACCTGTAGAATGAAATCTACACTTGTCTTCTGATGTCTATACACATAGGCATATGTTCCTACACATTCACATGGACCATCACACACATCATAGACATACACATAAATGAAATTAAATATTTAAAATTGTTGAGAGCCAGTCAGGTGGTGGTGGTGGTGGTGGTGGTGGTGGTGGCGGCGGCGGCGGCGGCGGCGGCGCAGCGCACACCTTAAATCCCAGCACTCGGGAGGCAGAGCCAGGAGGATTGCTGTGAGTTTGAGGTCAGTCTGGTCTACAGAACAAGATCCAGGACAGGCACCAAAACTACAGAGAGAAACCCTGTCTCGAAAAACCAAAGGAAAAAAAAAATTTTTTTCTTTTTCAAGACAGGGTTTCTCTGTATTGTTTTGTGCCTTTCCTGGAACTCGCTTTGCAGACCAGGCTGGCCTTGAACTCACAAAGATCCTCCTGCCTCTGCCTCCCGAGTGCTGGGATTAAAGGCATGCGCCACCACCGCCCCGGCTAAGGAAAAAAAAAATTGTTGAGACCTTTTGAATAAAGATCTGGAAACTACCTACAGTGGAAATATTCACACCATAGTAACTAGCAAGGCAAACCTTTGGCTGTGGAGATGCAGCTTGTAGATTCCCTACCACACTACCACTATATACATCCCTCAGTCGCAGCACATGGCCTGGTTTTCCTGCTTCCTAAGAAAAGAACTGATCTTTCTGGGAAGCTGGGGCTCACTAGGGGTTTGGTCTGTGCCTTGATGTTTCTTTTAGAACCTAGGAAGAATAGAATCCAGCAGTTGATCCATAAATAAATGTTCAAATCAACTGTGTTTTCTGCCAAACATTAACTAAATTGTATTTGGAATTAAGTTGTGATATTTTGTTCCTAGCCCTGCTATTCTTCAATCTCATTTCCAGAGCTAACAAGATTTGGCTCAATAACATTCATTTTTATTAGCATTCTTAAATATTATAAAATAATTGGTTTTTTTTTCAGTAAGGCAGTGATGTTGATTAGAACCGAAAATGCATAAGTATATCTTTCTTTATTATATGTAGATATGATTACTCTCCTATCTTTACTTCCAATAGCATTGCTTAATAAAAAAAAAAAAAGGAGTGCCTCAGGAAGGCATAATATGATTTTAATATACTTTGCTTCAGAGAACCTCTGATGGTTAATTATAAAACTTTCATCTTTGAAGTGAAATTAGAAAAAAGGAACTTATTAACTAAAGAATGCAGGGTCAGTAATCAGACAGCTTCCTTTTGAACACTCCATCTAATCAATCCTAAGAGATTCAAAACAATTATATTTTATCAAAAACAGAGAAATAAGCACCAATAGGGGACGCCAATTGGCTTTGGGCATTTCTTACAAAACAACCATAGGAAATGATCAATCCATGCTTAATCGGAGTCATTCTGTGAAATGACACCCTCCCCCCAAAGAATGGAGTCATTAACAAAGCCTCCAGAGTAAGAATTACAGTGGGTGGATTATGAGACTACAACTCTGAATTTCAAAATTTAGGTCCATTCAGCCAAAAGAAACAATCAGAGAATGTAACATCCACACATCCACACGTGCATTGGCTTGTCCTCACATTTATCCTGCTCCCCATTAAGGGTTCATTGTGAAAAGTAAGTAAGCATGCACTGAATTTAGACAAGTTTGAGCTACAGTCACAGACTGATTACTTACCTGCACAACAAACTTCCCTTCTGTGAAATTCGCTTTTCATCTCTAAAGGAAGTTAATGTCAACCCCATAAAGTTGCCCTGGGTATGGAGATAATGTACTTCATATGAATGGAAGATATTCAATGAATATTCTTTTCCTAGCCCGCCCCCTTCTCCTTTCATTCACAAACAGATTTTCTTAGTGAACATCCTGGTGGTAAATTTGCTATACCAAGTCTTAACCCACGGTCGGTAATTCTCACTTTTGAGGCCTTGAACATAACTTTTTGTTGTTTTTGTTAACTCTAAAGTATCCTAAAACAGTATTTGCTTGAGACAGTTTCTTCTGGTCACACACCCAGGAGTGTATGGACAGCACAAAGTAGAATCAATGTTTTAAAACAAGAGAGAGAGAAAGAGACATGAAATTGGAAGCAAATGGGGGTAAAATAGATCTGGGAAGAATTTGGGGAGGAGAGTATTAATATGATCAAAATGTAGCATATACTTGTATGACGTTCTCAAAATAGCAACAAAATGCATTTCAAAGATACTTTCCTCCCTTTAAGACATTCTAAATCTCCGTTCAAAACCACCCATAGAAATATGAAATGAATAGAAGACAACTCACAATAAAGCAGCAAGATGATTGGGTGGGTAAATATAGTTTAGTACCAGGTCTGCTGTTGACTCACTGTATGAACTGAGCAAGTCTCTCAAATGCATTAAGAAGTGAATAAAAACATACAAGGACCACACTACAGCTGCCCATGGAGTGAAAAGGAAGAGAGAAGCATGACCCAGAGACCTAGGACACATTTGTGATGGCAAGCCAGGCTTCCTGTGCTGACATTCTATAGGGCTTGGGTAAACACAAGTAAAATTTTATTTATTATTATCACCAAAGCAATTTGGAATCTGGAAAGTGATACTAAGAAATATTAAATAAGAAAACACAAGAGCATGAGGTATTTTTCTCCTATGAGCCGAAAAAACAATGTTGCTTTGTTCTCCTTTGCGACTAGCACAAAGCGGGTGTTCAATAAATATATGGTAGGTTGAAGTATCCTGAGATTCAGATGCCCCACACAGTGAGAGACAATGGGGTGTCAGGATGGCTCTAGAAGGCTTCAAAATTTTAATCAAGTTAGAGCCAACTTCAGCATAGAAAGTCTCAGAAAGGGAAGACTCAGGGTGGGAGTGGATTCCACTAAACACGATCCAGACTGAACAGATATTGATATAATTATATTATAATAGCAACTGTCTAGGGGACATGGGGAAAAGCTAAGCAGTGTGGTCTATGCTTCAAAAACCATTTAAGAAATCCTTACCTAAACATTGCAGATCGATAGTCTCATTTTTATTTTCTAGTGTTAAGTAAAGAAAAGTTAATTGACTTGCCACAGTCACACAAAAACTGAGTTAAAATTTAGACTTGTGCCATCGGACTTGAACTAAAATGAATAGCCTGAGAGCTGCATACAGTTTGAACAGACTGAACTCATGCTTCAGAATGTGATGTTGGTCTCATATTACATCGTTCTTTAGATATGAAACTCTCCTATCCTGGTCTTCTCTGTAGGGACATCTTCAGCAATTAAAATGCTGAACTTATCTCAGGGAATGGCTCCAATATCTTTCAGATGTCTAAACCAAGAGCTTCAGAATCATTCCTGTTGCCTCTCTGTTCCTCATCCCTGTCACTTGTAGCCAAATGCTCTCTAAAAGCCTGTGCTTTTTCATGGTGACCACTCATCTCTCACCTGATGCCAAAGATCGGTGCTTTAATGCCAGGCTCAGCTGGGTGACTCTTCTGGAACTGGCTGGGCTGACTCACATGCTTTGCATTCATCTGGCTGTAAGCTAATGTGAGAGGTTTGGGCTTGGAAGATTGGCATAATGTGGCTTTATGAGGCCCATCCTCATATATATAAATAGGAATCACACCTGAATTATTCATCTTTACATCCTCCCACTCTACCTCCATATCTACCTATAAATATTTAGAGATTGAAAGGTGGAAATGAATATGTGAAACAACTGAAACTTTTATTAAAACACTAGAATACTTCCTACCTCATTCCCAAATTGCTCATCTTACTGTATTGGCAAGAACATCCCCAAATGTAAATATAATCAGGCCATGTGTTAGTCTATATTCCCCAGTGGCCCCAGGGGAAAGAGGAATCCAATAAGCATATATCTCTCCCTGTTTTTTCTGAGGTAGGGTATCTCCTTGGCCTAGGACATGACATTAAGCTAGAGAACACCAGGGATCTGCCTGTGTCTGCTTCCTCAATGCTGGAATCACAAGCATACTCAATTCCATCTGTAACTCAGCATCTCACAACTGCCTCAGGCTGTGTGAGTTCTTCTTCCTTTGGATTCAGAGGACTCTTCTGTAATCTTTCATGGTACACCCCATCACTTATTGCTCCATGATATTGTATGGTGTATCTTCTCCAATCTTCCCATTTTGTAAGAGGGAACCTCAAATGAAGGGCAGTTTCTGCCTATTGCTCAGAAAGATGTTTGAATGTGGTAGATAATCACACCTATCAGTACATCATCAATCTCAATGCTTGTCAAATGCTTCAGAAGGTAATGGATAACAGGATAGATTGGGAAGGATCAAACATATTCACGCTGTGTCTAGAAGAAGCACAGAGATCGTTAGAGCCAATTAACTTCCAGCACTCAGGGGACAGGAAACAGATTTCTAGTTTATGATTTAGGAGAACAACTGAACTATTCACCTCTGACACAGAGAGAGACCCTCAGACCACCTGCTGAGCAAGCGTTCATTTGTCTAGATGCTCTTGATGGGAAAGGCAGAGTGGCATCCACCTGCTGATTGAACCGGGGACAGGATTCTAAGTTCAGGAGCTGAGCTACCCTGGCTCTACAACCCGTCTGGTGCTTGTTGGCTCACTGACCTTGGGCCACCCTTCCTTACCTGATGGTCCTTCTCTGTGGAATGTACACAATAGAGGGAATGTTTGTGGAGTTAAGTAACATAATGGTTTATCACTGGCACCTTGGTGGTCTATTGTCCATCTTCACTACCCCTTATTTTCCCTTCTGTGGGAGAAATTAGGATAGCTTAGGTTCATCCTTGGCACAGGAATGAAACGTGCCCCTGTTTTCCAGTGGGCGAGAACATTTCACCTCTATAGACCAAGTTCAATGACTGCCTCTCCCCACCATTTCTCTCGTCAAATGTCTTTGTGTCAGGATCTCCTAGTTTGCATTTCCATTTCACTGTGCTTCTAAAGAGAACCTTTCAGATGAATCAGGGAAAAAAGTTTAAAAGGAGGGCTCAACATCTATTCTGTCAGAAAGAGAAAGAAAACCCTTTAATTCTCTTTTCCGCCTCTCCGCTGGGTCAGCAATCACCACCTTCTCCATCCCAACTCCATTTTTTTTTTCCTTTTATTCGAGGCACTGTTCTCATTATCTACAACATATCTCAGTCAGCAACTTTATCCTCCTTTTACATAAGAACAACCCTTTTAATCCCTTTCACAACTAATGACTTGCTGCCAGTTTGAGTAAGGTCAGTTGCCCTAATGGGCTCTGAGATGTCAAGCCCTGCAGTGGTTCTGTGGCACTGTCAGCAAGGGGCAGGGAGGGGACTGCCTATCCAGGAGCTCACATTGCCTTGAGCCACCTTGAGCAACCTGCCCACCCTCTCGGAAGTTCCCCCCAGTCCGTGGAAGCAAACTAGTCTAGCCTTTTAAGCTCTCTGTGAACTATAGGAAAATCATTGCCCTGTGTCCCCCTGGCTGCCCCGACAAGCAGAGTCATGGGCCCTGGAATTAACTGCTCCCAGCCCACCATGCCTAACTGAGACCCAGACCCAAGTAGAGAATTGTGTACAGAACCAGTCTGGGAAAACTGAAATTCCTAACTAACTGGTGTTTGTGGGCTTGGGCAAGAGAATTTGAGCATTCTAGGACTTAGTCTTTCACACATGCATAATCAGTAAATATAAGGTAACAAAATTCGTGATGGTAATAGAATTAAAACTGAAGTGGAGACACTGGAGAAATAGGTCAGTCAGTGAAGTGTTTCCCACAGAAATGTGAGGACCTGAGTTTGGATAACCTTACAAAAAGGCAAGTGTGGCAGCCTGTAATTACAATCCCAGCACTGGGGAAGCAGAGGCAGAGGGATGTCTGTCTAAGCTAAGCATCAAGCACGAAGTAGTGTGAGTGACCCTGTCTCAAAACAAAGTAGAGAGATACTGAAGAAGATGTTTGGCTTCTGGCCTCCACAGCCACGTGAACACGTTTGTGTGGAACATACTCACAAACACATATGTATGGATACAAATGTAAGAGAGCTAGAAGTGGGCCAGGGAGGAAGACAAGGGGCAAGGGCAGGGGGAGAGGAGAGAAGAGAGGGAGGGGCAATGGGAGCGAGAGAATAGTAAACAGAGTTCCTGATACTTTGTGTCTACCAATTGAAGTTCATGGCCACCAATTCTCCTTCCTGCATCCCCATAGAAGAAAGTTAAACTCCTCTTCAGGCCCCTCATCCTCTGCTCTTCAGTTGGGGTCTTGACTTCAACAGAACTTCTCAAACTTGTATAGTGTCACATCACCTTGTGGTCTATAACTTCAATAAGAAAAACCCTATCCACCTGCCTCAGCCCCTGAAAACCAAGTTCAAGGGGACAGTGTGGCTCAGAGCAGGAGCTGGACTACAGCGTAGTCAGCCTGCTTCTGCCTCCAGGGAATATTCGTGAATAAAAAGACCTAGTTAGAGATCCCTTTGGATTGTGCTGTGTCTGACATTGACCAATCAGAGTTCCCAGTGAATTCAATCACAGTCTCCTGTTTACTAGGATGCCTATAGCAGTGGAGTCCAAGCCCCCTAAAGTGGGTTGAAAACTGAGATGCTTTCTCAGTGTTTGGCAGAGCTGACACACAGTTAAGAATGCTCAATCACATAATGAATGGAATCCAAGGAACAGGGCGGAACCTGTGAGAAGTTGTTGGAAAAGTGACTGAGGATCTCGCTGCTATGGTGGAAACAAGCTAAATCTCAGAGTAGAAAAATGGCATCTGTTCAAGCCGGGCGGTAGTGGCGCACGCGTTTAATCCCAGCACTCGGGAGCCAGAGGCAGGCGAATCTCTGTTCGAGGCCAGCCTGGTCTACAAAGCGAGTTCCAGGAAAAGAGCAAAGCTACGCAGAGAAACCCTGTCTCAAAATACCAAAAAAAAAGAAAAAGAAAAAAGAAAGAGAAAAAAAAGAAAGAAAGAAAAAGGCACCTGTTTAATTCCTATTATGGCCAGAATTGCTGAAGATGCTTTGTTCACATCACTCAGTTCTCCCAAGTTTGATATAACGTTTTCATCCCCATTTTATGAATGGAGAGTCGAGGCACTGAGAGTTCAAGATACACTTACTCCAGGGTTCAGAGCGAGTAATCCAGAGACAAAAATTCACGTCAGGGTGTACCGGACCTAAAGACATACCACACCACAGCCTATGCTGCATGCTCCTTAGTAGGAGAAGCACTCCCTATCCCTCTGCTCTGGAAGTCCAGAATGAGGATGAATGAATAAATGAATGGATGGATGAATGAATGTTTTCTTGTGCTAAGTGACAACTTTTAAAGAAAGCTTTTACCTAATATAAAATGAAAACATTTCTTATGAGAAATATGTAATCCATATATGCATTTGTATTTCAAAGTCCCCAATTCATGAGTATTTCTTTAGGCTGTTTTTGTCAGGATGTGAAAAATAGCTCCCTATGAATTTTTTGATGTGAGTTAATATAGTGATAAGCACCATAAAGTCCTTGGGAATAACACATCATTAATTTACCTCAGAAAATAAGACTTCAGTGGCAAATAAACCTCACAGGGGCTCTGTGGTTAAAGCAGCTTGGCGAGCAATGGCTATTCGAATTGATTCAAATTAAAGGTAAAAATGGCACAGCAAGTGTAACAAATAATTATTTTGTGCTGCTGAACAACACATGGTCTGTTTCCTGGAGAGCTCTTGACTAAGTTGAAGGGGAAAATGAATTATTAGGAATGTCCCACATTAATGGGAAGAGACATCGAGTTCTGAAAAGAGTGTTTGATTCATAGGAGACCTAATTTAGATCTTTGCCTTGACAATAATTAACTGTTTGACCTTGGGAAAGTAGCTTTCCCTCTCAAGACCCTGGAATCCTAATCTTTAAAATGAGAGCATTGAATTCTAAGAACTCTATGGCCCCATCTGAACCTAATCTAGAATCCCAAACATTTCATGTCACACAGCAATTGAAAACAAGACTATGTTCTTAAAGGAATATGGTTCTTTATGTGTATGGGAGGCAGGGGGAGGAAAGAAAGAGGCAAAGACAGAGAAAGTGTGTGTGTATGTGAGAGAGAGAGGAGAGAAGACAGAGAGAGAGGAGAGGGAGAGACAGAGAACATGTGTGTATGTGTGTATATGTGTGTGAGAGAGGAGAGAAAGAGACAGAGATAGTGTCTGTGTATGTGTGTGAGAAAAAGAAAGAGAGGGAGAGACAGAGAAAGTGTGTGTGCATATGTATGCATGTGCGTGCGTGTGTGTGTGTGTGTGTGTGTGTGTGTGTGTGTGTGTGTGTGTGTTCATGTGGGGGTAAATTTGTACATGCAGATGTATCTATGTGTACAACTGTGAGTGAACATGTGTGCCCAAGCTTGTGAAATCCAGAGTTCCATTTCAGGTATTGTTCTTCAGCCATGGTCCACCTTTGCTTTTGAGACAGACTCTCTTACTGCCTAGTGTTCTACACACGAGGCTTGCTTCCCATCTCTGCTGTCCCAGTGCTGAGATTACAACTTCACACACCATACCAGCTTCACATTGCATGCACACATGCACACACACCTTTTTTTTAAAAAAAAAAATTCTTCTCTCATATATTACATCCTGGCCACAGTTTTCCTTCCCTTCTCTCTTTCCAATTCCTCCCATTCACCTCCCCCACCATCCATTCCTCCTCCCTTTAGAAAAGGGCAGGCCTCCCAGGGATATCAACCAAACATGGCATATCAAGTTGCAGTAATACTAGGTACCTCCCCTTATATTATGACTAGACAAGGCAACCCAGTAGGAGGAGATGGGTCCCAAAAGCAGGCTAAAGAGCCAGAGACAGCCCCCACTCCCACTGTTAGAAGTTTCACAAAGAGACCAAGGAACTAGAAAAAAAAATCCTGAGTAAGGTAACCCAGACCCAGGAAGATAAACATGGGTCGCACATTCAGTCTGAACATCTTCATTATTTAAGTCTATGTATATTCTGCATCCTGCCAAGGTTGTGAATGATGGACTGGAGGAGAAATTAAAGTCGGAATGATTCCAGAGATGAGCTATAGCCTCCTAGTATCCAGAATCCATCTGACAAAGATTAACCAGAAAAAAATAGAATTGAGAGGGAACAATGGGCTTCAGTGAGGAAATGATCTTCGATTAATAAACCCAGAGTCATAATCAAGAAATGAGTGATATGGAGGTACGCAAGTCTCTGGTTGCGAACCTAGTGGAAGTTCTATGGACTAGAGAATCAGAACCATGCTTTAAAATCAGTTGCCTCTTTCCTATGAAACTCAGCATACAAGCCAGCATGTATTTGATTGTGGATTTATTTTGTTAGTACTTAATTGATAATTTCACCTTTAAAATCTGTTTCTGGAATAGGTGAAATTGCAGAGGAAAGTACCTCCACCATGATCCATAACTCATGAATTTATTGAATGACAAATTGTTCACTTGAAAATATTTGCTATGTTCACATTGGGCTTGAGTCACTAAGCTGATAAAGTTGATACTCAGAACTGCTGTCTGAAGCCATTGCTGAAAAACAACTTCAGGGTTTAGTGTTTACAGAGACCAAAATATAAAGGGCATCCCCTGGAGTGAGCTGTAAGCAGCCTGCTTACCTGTACATTGTAGTCCTCACTAAGTGCTGCTAGAAAAGAATTGGGGAAAGAAGGAAAATACTTTTCATCTGAGAGAGTGGCTCATCACATTCCTATACTCCAACATCTTCTGAATAGGGAGCTTTATTATTTCTATCTGACAGAATATTAAAAATGCAGGACTCCAGGTTCTTTGAATACACATGTGGTAAACCAGATCTCATGCTGAGTTCATAGGTGGCTTTAAACATGGGCCCCTGGCATGGCTTTAAAATTCAATAGTGAGAATAAAAGGTTAGCTCTAATACACTATGCAAACGCCAACTCAAAGTTACTTACCATTTTCTGAATTACTGAACCATTCTACGAAAAGCATTGTTCCAGGCTTGTAGAGTAGCATGCTTACCCAAACATTCCCGTGTGTGAGGGCCTCATAGTCTGTGCTTATTAACATTCCACCCATAGGTTAGTATTAAATATTTATTGGCTTAGGTGGTAGACATGGGTTCAAGTTCTTGCTGTACTACATGCTGTCTATGACACTCAGAAAATCACCTCACCTCTTTACTTATTTTCCACATGTGTTCAGGTGACTCATCATGGTGTGTATAGTTTCCTGGCATTCTAGGGTTGATCAAAGAAGTACTTCTGTGATCAGATATAGGCTGCAAACTGAACTGAGACTTTTTTTTATTTTTACTAAGAAATTTTTATTCATTTTATATACCAATGACAGATCCCCCTCTCCTCCCTCCTCCTGCTCCTGCAACCCTCCCCCAACCCATCCTCCATTCTCTCCTCCGAAAAAGTAAGGCCTCCCATAGGGAGTCAGCAGAGCCTGTTACATTCAGTTCAGGCAGATCCAAGTCCCTCCCCATGCATCAAGCTTGAGCAAGGTGTCCCAGCATAGGTAATGGGCTCCAAAAAGCTAGCTCATGTACCAGGAATAGATCCTGATCCTACTACCAACCTCTCCAACACAAGCAGTCATCAATGTGTTTGATCTTGGCCATTCTGACAGATGTAAGATGGTATCTCAGAACCATTTTGATTTGCATTTCCCTGATGACTAGGGATGTTGAGCAATTCCTTAAATGTCCTTTGACCATTTGAGATTCTTCTGTTGAGAATTCTGTTTAGCTCTGTAGCCCATTTTTAATTAGATTGTTTACTATTTTGATGTCTACTTTCTTGAGTTATTTATATATTTTGGAGATCAGCCCTCTGTCAGATGTGGGGTTGATGCAGATCTTTTCCCATTTTATAGGCAGTCTTTTGTCTTTTTTTTTTTTTTTAATGATGAAGTTAGAGCACAGGGCAAGAAGATCCAGGCTGGAGTGGTGATGTGCTCTGGCTATGGACTGAGAGGGACAACTGGTGGCCAGAACTAAGAGCTCCTCCAACAGTCTTGAGACACTTCATCATAGCTACCTACCTACCTACACACACACACACACACACACACACACACACACACACACACACACTCACTCATTCACAAATACCCGTAACTTTTGAAAAGAAATAATAATACTAAAATAGTAACTAATTCGATTGCTGTAAGGTTTATGTGTAATTCCTACAGCAAGCAGTAGAAAATACAAAGAGATACAGAGAGAAAGTTCAAGAAAAAATTAAGTGGAATACTGGAATATTCACTTAATGTGAAAAGATAGTGGGGATGAGGAATAAAGAGATTTTTTTTAGAAGACTGAATATACTAGTAAAAAGGGAGCAAATGATAGACTGAATATACCATATTAAATGTAGGCAGATAGAGTGAATATTCTGTTCAAAAGAGAGACTGTTGCATGGGATTAAAAAAATCATCAAGAACCAACTATCTTGTGTCTATAACAGATAATACTCTAAACACAATGGCACAAGCAGAATGAAAATAAAAAGATCAAATGAGAATGCACCTTGTAGCCGGAAGTTTCTCCAGTCCTACCCAGCCCTGTAGTGCTATAGCCACTTACAAAATAATCACTCAGAGGCTTATATTAATTACCAACTATATGGCCTATAGCAGGCTTCTTGCTAGCTAGCTCTTTCATCTTAAATTAACCCATTTCTATTTATCTATGTATCACCACATGTTCCATGGCTTTACCTGTGCCCCATTACATGTTGCTCCCTGGAGTTGGCGTCTCCCCTTACTCTCCTTTTTCCTTTCATTATATCTCCTGGATTTTCCCACATGTCCCCACCTTGCCCCGAATTATTTATCAACCAATCAGAGCAACGCATATTCACAGCATACAGAAAGGCATCCCACAGCAGCACCACATAAGCAGGGAGCATGAGAAAGCCAGGGTGACTGGATTAACATGAGACAAAGTAGACTGCAGGTCATGGATGCTCACTAGTGGGAAAACAGGTACCTCAAAATGATAAAGGGGTCAATGTGCCATGAAGATATAAACTGATGAACATGAATACCTATCAAACATATCACCCAAAGCTTATATAACTGGTAACACTAACAGATCCACTTTGTGTCTGGAGGATTTGTGTGGTATGTATACATATATGTTTGTGTGCACACACCCATGTGCACACATGGAGGCCCAAGGATGACATAAGGTGTTCAGCTCGGTCACTCTCCCCCTTATTTCCTTGAAGCAGAGTATCTCACTGAACCTGGAGGTAGGCTGGCAGTCACCAAGCCCCAGAGATACTCCTTTACCGACCATTCTCCTTGTACCACATAGATTAAGGCCTACACACAACCACATCCGTCTTTTTTCTAGGGATTTGAAAACAACTAGTCTGAAATACTAACAGTCCAGGACTCTAAGCACAATGGCAGACCCATCTCCTAGGGCCCTTTAGAGATTTTAAATTCTCCTTTTCGACAACTGATAGAATAATTAGATGAAAAATGAATTAATCTCCTTAACAAAATTATCCTTTGCAGAGCACTCTAGTTATCACTCCACTAGAGGGTAGACCCTTAGGACATGGCTCTGAAGAAATCCACTGATTACCTGACTTCACAATGTCCCTACTCTTCAGATGACTTTATATCCAACATGCTTCTAAAAGATTTGGGTACCCGTCTTTTCAATTTAAAGTCACCCCCAAATGCCTTTAGGCCCATTTGTGAAGTGATGAAGACTACTGTATGTATTTGTCATGGCACTCTAAGGTCCTTCCACATGGAGGTCATGCCTGTCATTGAGCAGGTGGAGCCTGGGTTTGAGAACTGGAGCACATCTGAAAACTTGGAAAACTATTGTGACTTTCCATTGGTTCAGATGACCTCAGATTTCTGGCTATTCATTCCCAGTCTCCTGTGTGAAGCAATGTTCTTGTGGGTGGCCCAGCTATATTCCCATAGGGAGTTGTATTTTCCTAGCAATTTCTACACTACTTGCAGATGATACTCCCTCAGAGGCTACTCTACCTTGCTTCCTCCTTATGTTAAGTGGTCATTTCATTGTGGAAGTGAAAAGCCGAGGCCTAACCCCTGCTGTTACCTGGTATTTTTTTATAGCAATTCTCACCAGGAAGTTCACTACCATGACCACATCCACGATCTACAGACTTCACCTTCAGAGAGCAGCCCTCACTGACCTCAAAAATATGGCATCTCTGTAACCTGGTGCCCCTTTTCATCCTGCACATAAAGCCTCCTCTGGATGCTCTTATGGAGTATCACTAGACAGCAGGTGTTGGGTTCTCATCTTCTAGTCTTCCCACTCTTCTATTTCCCCCACGCACATGGCTGCCCTAGAAACTGGATTCTATATGCTCTATGTAAGCTAGCTCTCAGCTCTGGAGAAGAAGTCATGTAGTCTATTAGTGGCATAGCCAGTCTTGCCTTCACAGAAAGTCCAGCCTCTTTCATCATGGTACAAAATCCCACAGTTTTATTTTATATAGATTGAGTTTTATTTATAGTCTTATTGTTTGGTTGGCTGGTTAATTTGAATTGAGTGAACTGGTCTGAGAAGTTGTGGGTTTTATCTCTATAAATTTTCTAACTGGCTAACTTTTTCAGAGGGATAGTGACAGTTTAGAAATATTCACAGACTCAAAGAGAAATGAGAAGTTGGCTGCAAAACCTGTTTATATGCTGTGCTGTGATTTTCTTTTGTTTATTTGTTTAAGGCTTGAAATGCACATTGGAATCCATACACAGAAACATATAGATTTCCATTTCCTCAGAAATTTGTGATGGCTCTGGCTTTCTCTCAGGGAGCTGAATTCCTTGAATAGAAGAATATGATTCTACCAGGCATGCTCAGTGTGCTAATGAATGCTAGCCTCTGGGTCTCTACTTCCAACTGAAAGTCAAGGACAGTCCTGGGACAGAGCTCACTGATAGCCTTGAGACTAGAAGTGGAGCCAAACCACATGCAGATGGAGGTGTGTGGCTTAGGAAGTTACTGGAACATCTACTTGGGGCTATATTCTCTCATAAATTGGTTCTGTTAGTAACATGTTCATTTGTCCACCTCTGCACTCGTGCCTGCAGTGTGGCACAGAGGAGTGAGAATATCTAATTTGTATGATATGGCTGGCTTCTCAGCCTTTGGATTGTTGTAATTTCCTAGATAATTCTCCAGTGAGACTTTATGTGCATGATAGAAAGCATGACAGCAGGGCCTCCAGGATGACTCCAAAGGTAAAAGAGAAGACTTCAGACCTGATGGCTTGAGATCAATCCCCAGAAATCACATACTGGAAGGAGAGAACTGACCCTACTTCCAAATGTATACTGTGAAGTTACACGCACACACCTACACACATATACACACACATACACACATACATATACACATACACATATACACACATACATGCATAACCATGTATACACACATACGCATATACACAGACAAACACACAAACAAATGACTGAATTTCAAGTTGGGTAAAGCATGAATTCTAATTAGTCTTATAATAAAAACCCAGAGCCACATAATTGGGGTAGATGCTGAAAGATCAGAGGAAACAAGCCACAGCCATTTTTCACCTTGCCAACTCCTCAGCCAAAAAGAGAAGATCCTGTCTCCATGAATTCTCAGTCTGAATGCCTCTGTGTTCTCGGCTCAAAGGGGATTTGTTTCTATCTCCTGCCCTATATTCCTTTCTCTACCCAGCCATAACACTTCCCGTCTCAGCCTTCCAAATGCTAGGATTAAAGGTGTGTGATCCCAAGTGCTGGAATTAAAGGTGTGTCCCAGCACTGCCTGGCTGTTTCCTTTTAGATTGGATTAATCTCCTGTAGCCCTGTGTGGCCTTGAACTCACTGAAATCCAGACAGATCTCTGTCTCTGCCTCCGGAGTGCTAGAATTAAAGGTGTGTGCCACCACTGCCTGACCTCTGTGGCTAACTCTGTGGCTGGCTTTGTCCTCTGAACTTCAAGCAAGTTTTCTTTTTCAGATTACAAATATATCACCACACTGTAAATTCTGTAATTTGTAGTAAGTGGTGGGCAATATATGTTGTCTGATATATTAGAAGATAAACATAATTATTTTTTAAAAAAATTCATATGATAAGGAAGTTTTATACACTATATTTCCAGAAGAGTGGAGGACTGAGAAGTTAATTCAATTGGTGAAGTGCCTGCCTTGCAAGTATGAGGACATGAGTTTGATCCTTAGAACCCATGTCACATAGATAGTTAGATAGATAGATGATAGATAGATAGATAGATAGATAGATAGATAGATAGATAGATAGATAAAATGGAGATGATGATGCACTTGATGAAGACAGGCAGACCTCCACGGCTGCCTGGCCAACCAGCCTAGTATACATGGTGAGTTCCCTACCAGTGAGAGACCTTGACTCAAAAAAAAAAAAGTGTGCAGAAACTGAAGAACAATGCTAGAGATTGTCTTCTGTTCTCTTCACGAATGTGCACATACATACAAACAAACCCACAACTTCACACATAAGAACGCAAACACACTTCCAAAGAAAGTAAAATATTTTTCTATAGTAACTACTATGACCTGTCTGCTGGATCTTCTACCTTCACCTTTACCTAATACTTGTGTCTTTGAACTGAACAATCAAATTTAAGTGGCTATTGGTTGGTGTCCAGAAAACAGAACCCATGGGGAAGACTTTTCTAGCAATGTCCAGATGAGTCAAAGACTGCTAAAGAGCACTGGACAAATGCTGGAAAGCAGCTTTCATTATAGTCGCACCCAGTACCTGTTTGACCGTGCACAAGATACTTAGCAGAGATGGGCCTTGATTTCTCCAACTGTAAAAAGAAGTGATGGATTTGAAGTTCTGAAGCATAGAAGCATAGTAATATTGGATAATCCCCATGACGCCAAAGAAGGAAGGCTTAAAAGAAGGATGCAGATAAGTATTACAAATTCCTTTCTTTAATGAAAGATCCCCAAACCCAGAGCACAGAAATCACACACATGCACAGCCCAGCAGCTAACCCCTTATTCTGGGACACCTTTGAGTTTTTGGCTCAGCTGACAGCCTGCTGTGGCAGGATTAGAAAGGTGATGAGATATTATCCTGACTGAGAGGAAGCTGCACTCAACAGGAATTGCCATGCCACAAAAGCAGTGTCTCACCTTGTCTGTGAGTACCTGGCACACATCTCCATTCCTGGCAACTCCAAGTTCAGAACAGCATCTTTAGTCCTTAGGAAGACATTTGTCTTCTTGAAAGGATGCTTGCTTGAACAGGCTGCTTTAGACATTCACCATTGCGTTAAGAAATGATAAACCAGTCCCATGCCAGTCAACATCCTCTTGATAGTATTTATCTGAAAACTGGAAAGTATTTGTTGTTCCATCTAAGCAGGAAAGAACAATATTTACCAAGTTATTATTGAATACGAGTGCTCTGTCTCCTGACTCCACCTGCCATCAAGCATTTCACAAATGGAAGTAGGTAATTATCTTATTCACACCTATTCAGCAAGTATTTTGCAATAGCTCTCAGAGACAAGGAGGAGGAAACACTTGTGGGATGACAGGCTGTAGAATGCTCCAGGCTTTACTGAGAGGAACACCTCTGCAGCTCCCAGACAAATGTTTCAGTGAGGAAAGATGGCTGAAGGAGACAGATGTGAAAAAGGACTCAATTGATTATTCCTTTCTGTGTTGCAAAGCTCATGGTATGTGGGACAATGAGAAAGGTATTTTCAGAGGCAGGGGGAGGCTGGCTCCTAACTCTCACACAGTGAGATGTAGTTAGGAGAGATGTGTAGAAGGAATTCAGTCACGACTCTCCCAGCTGATCTGTTTCTGAAGGAGTGATCGTCGCTGGGATAAAATTAGCTCACACTGGAAGCCCACAGAAAGCACTCTGGTGACTCCAAATCAGCTCTAAAGACACAGACAGGCATAGCCTCTGCCTAGGCTGAGCCTTAACACACAAACAACCTAGAACTTGACCTTATCGACATCTCCCACTCCTTTGTCTCAGTTGTGGAGCAAATGGAGCTTCGAAGAAAAGGTTCAGCACTGGGGGTTGGGGTCATGTCAGGGAAAGTACTTGCAAGTCAAAGGAGGTACTTTTTTGTGTGAGAGACCAGTTTAGAATATCAGGCCAGTACTCAGGGCTCTAGAAAAAAAAATTGTAATCAAATGCATAGTTTTCTGCCAGCTTGGCTAGCTCTACCTCTCCTCGGCAAAGTTCCTTCTGGAGAGTCTACTGAATTGACTGAGAATGGGATTAAAATCATCAGAATTGGATGGATGAAGACTCGTGTTCTGTGTCGTTTCTTCTTGTTCCTGTCTTTAGTTTAGAAAACACTGTTATGCTACAGTCTTACTAGACCTTAAAAACATAGCAAGAGTCCTGAAGTATTGGTCACTGCACTTGACAGTGCGTACAGGATGGAAGTGGGTACTGTCCACCCCAAGCTCCCGATTGGAGCCCTGAGACCTAGTGGTGAAGTGGTTTTCTCCTAGGGACCTGGGGAGTAAAGTGCAGTGTTAGGGAGCAAGCTATGGTCCTGGGGGAACAAGGTGCACTGTCAGAATCTGAGGCCAGGACTTCCTGACTCCGACTTGTAACCACTGCACTTCAGAAGATGAGTCCAGAGCATTTTCAGGAGATCTAGGCCAACCTGAGTATAGGAGATCCAGGCTAGCCTGGGCTACAGAGTGACGCTACACTTGTATTTCAGTCTAGCCTTTCTTAGCTTAGAGTTTCCCTGACTCTGCTCACTGCAACAGAATCCACCTAGCGGAGGGTAGGGGCCCATCCCAGGATGCTTCTTAAGCAGGAAGCCTAAATAACGGCACCCATGGTTCACAGGTGGGAAAACTTGGCCCTTCTCTGTATGTGCTTTGTGCTCTATTTACTACCAAAAATGTTAAGATATGTGGGGAAACTAAACTTCTGAATGTATAAATTCAAACAATTAAAACTCCATTTTGAGGATCTTAGAAATTAAAATGACTGTCAGAGTGACCTTAAACTAGAGAATAGATTTAAATATATACCTGAAACTATAGAATTGAGTGAAGCCTAGGGCTTACCTCCATAAAAACATATCATTTATGGAACCAGAGCTGTGGTTCAATTGGCAGAGTACTGGTCTCACATTTGTGAAGTTTTGGGTTTAGTACCCAGCACTGAATACCCTTGTCATGGTGGTGGATGCCTATAGTTCTAGCAATTACTTGGAAGGTGGAGGCAAGAGGACCAAAAGTTCAAGGCTACTTTTGGCTACACAGAATTAAAACTAAGACTGAGATATATGAGATCTGCCTCAAGGCAAAACAAAACAAAATAAAACAGTACTATTTCATGAGTACCTATTGTGATCCAGTTACTTTACACTGGCAATATGATCTAAATCTCATAGCAGAGATGAACATAAGACTCATTTACAAGTGAGTAATGAGGATAGCAGAGCTTAGTGACTTGACAGTTACCCCCTATGTAAGTGAGTTCTAATCCCTTCTCCTCTCTGTGCTGTCTGCAGCACACTGTCACCTCGGTGTCCTGTTCTCATAAAAGAGGGTGAGAGTCCAAATCTATGCTGGATACCTTAGCTATTGTAGCTTTTCTCTTCTCCTGGGAGCAGATACAGTGAAACTTCAAAATTGTGCAAGTGGATGAAATGGACACCACCCTTCAAATCTGGTGCTTCCTGATTGACATGGTAAGAAATAAATAGTGCCCAATCCACTGGGTTCCACAGTGCTCAGAGGCTTCAGTGGGCAAAGCTGTGGGGGAGATAAGATGATAGTGGCACAGCTCATGGGTGCTGTTAGGCATTATATGGTGTAGAGGGACGTCCTTCACAACAAGGAATTCCTTATCCCATGTTGGGGATGAGAGCCTGTCATGTCCCCAGTTGGTGGAGCTGTTTGGAGAGGTTATGGAGAGGTGCTGCCTTGCTAGAGCATGTCAGTAGGAGTGGGTGTTTGAATGTTTAAAAGGGTCACCCCACTTCGATTTCTCTGTATATTTGGTTCTTGCTGCTAAAGGTGTGATAGCGCAGCTTCCTGCTCCTGCTGCCATGCCTGCCCATGTTACAATGAAAATTACCTCCTACTGCCATGCCTGACTCATGCTACTATGACTAACTACCATAATGGACTCCTATCCTTTTGGAACCACAAGCCCAAATGAACTCCTTCCTTAAGTTGGCTTTGGTCCTGATGTCTTGTCACAGCAACAAATAAACAGCACCATGGCATATGTCTCTGTGGAGAGCATTGATAACACAAGATAGGCCGTGTCAATGAGAGCACGAGCTGAGAATATATTTGGTGGTAGCAAATGAATGGATGTACAATGTGGGGAGTGAAACTAGTGATCTACCACTTGGAACAAAACACAGAAACCGTGTAGCCCTCCCCAGTTCCCATTTTTTACCATGAGTGCTTTGTATCTGCTGAGCCTATTCTCACTACAGGCCATTAAGCACCACATAGTCTGTCCAAAATTCTTTATGTCCTGAAATTTTCTGAACATCTTCACTGATCCAAATAGTTCCACCCACCTCAGTGATGCTCCATGGCCATCCTAACTGCTCACCTGCTTCCTGGGGATCCCATCATTAGTGAGCCAGGACTGAGTCTATTCCTACAGGTGCTTCTGATTGCCATGGACTAAGAACTTCAAGAACAAGGGTCTTGAAGAGTTGAGTTCCCTCTGATCAAATGTAAAAGGTATCCACCTGAGACTGACGGTATCCCAGAGTCAAACAGAATGAGGAAGAAGTAAAGTGGTTGTAGCTCTTGAGACAGACTGACAAAGGACTACCTAAGGTTTGGGGACTCGGGAAAAATGCAAGTGAAATGTACTGTTGAGCTGCTGGTGCTTGTCTTGAAAGTGAGTACAGTAGCCCCCAAAGAATAAACCATGTGAACAGACTAAGACAATGAAGTATACAAGCATTATCAAAAAAAAAAAAAAAAAAAAAAAAACCTGAAGTCAACGGAAACATAGGCCTAGGGCTGGATTTAAAATCAGAGTCTGAAGCGGACTCAAGCCTTTAATCCCAGCACATGGAGGCAGAGGCTGGCAGATCTCTGTGAGTTCGAGGCTGACCTGGTCTACAGAGCTAGTTCTAGAACATCCAGTACTACAGAGAAAAACCCTGTCACAGAACAACAACAACAACAAAAACAAAAAGCAAAAAACACTCAGAGTCTGGTGGCTGAGCGACAAGAAGAAAAGAGGTGAACCAGGACCCTACGGGATTAAAGAGAAAGTTAGAAGAATAGGAGTTGGGAAAGAAAGCCAGAACAGGTCATGCATAACAAACACATGTACATCATTTGCACAATCTCAGGTAGTAGAATTTCATGTAAATGGGAGCCTTAGAGAAATGGATGGGCTATGAGCTCCATGTATCCGGGGACCAGACTCAGTCAGCTCTAGCCACTCATGTATTCACAGAGCCTAGAATGTGGGAGTTGCTTGTAGAGGAGACATGGATAACTCTTGTTGACTGACTTGAGTAAGGTCATCTTGCTGGAAAGTGATAAATGACAGGAAAGTGCACCCCAGATCCCATCAGATGGAAACAGTTCCTCCAGGACCAATCTGCTTCCCAACCTGAAGCCCAACCATAAGTCAGCGAGAGATCACCAGGAGCAAGCAAAAAGAAGCCTCAGTTGTCCCGGTCTGCAAGCAGGAAAGCTTAGAGCTCTCCTTTGCCATTTCCATAGCAATCCTGGGACTTCAGCATAGCTCTCAGCCCCAAACAAATGGAAAGAATCATCATTTTTTTAAAGATTAATTTATTATGTATACAGTGTTCTGCCTTTGTGTATACCTGCAGGCCAGAAGAGGGCACCAGATCTCACTACAGATAGTTGCGAGCCATCATGTTGTGATGGGAATTGAACTCAGACCTCTGGAAGAGTGCCCTTAACTACTGAACCATCTCTCCAGCCCCTGGAAAGCATGATTTTAAGAAGCTTTTCTTTTACATTAAATTGGTTTTGAGCCAACCTAATAAAAGGCTGAAAGACGAAGGTGAATTTCAAACTGCTCATAGATTTCAAGTTGACTCATACCAATTCTGAACTTCATCAAATTGCTTTGAGGGCAAATTCTAAATAATATTCTATGATATCTCTTTTTAAGGAATCAAATAACAGTCTCAAGGAATTTAGTGGCCAATTGTTATGAAAACTTCATGGTTATGAACATGAGTGTTTGGGTTTTCAACATAATTTAATTAAAATGTATTTTGGGAGTAGCCTTTATGTTCAGAGCTAAATGCAGCAAGACAGTAAGGGATAGAATCTTATGGTATTCATTCTTGCAGAACTCTTGCCCTTCAGGGTATCACTAGCAAATGCAGAGAGGACCCACAGCACCAGGAACTCAGGAGCAAGACCAGGCTGTCAGCTTCTGGATATGGAGAAGGTTATAGGATCAGTAGCAACTAAGTCTACTGACAGAGCTGCTCATTTCCACAGTATTTGTCAGAATGCCTAAGAATTCTAAGCTATACTCCTGCTGTAGTTTGAATCTTACATACCTCCTAAAAGTTTCTGTGTTAAAGGCTTAGGCCCCAGTTATGTGTTATTGAGAGGTGGTGAACAGTAAGAGGTAGAGCCTACACAGAGGTCATGAAGTGCTCAGATGATTAAAGACATGCCCTTGAGGTGATAGTAGGATCCTGGTCCCATCTTTATCCCGTTTCCCTTTCTGGCCATGAAGGACATTGCTTTCCTCTGCTCACAGTACTGCAGTGATATACTGCCTCATCACAAACCCCTAAGCAATGGACCCAACCAATCATGTTCTGGAAACACTGAAACCACCAAAACTGTAAACCAAAGCAAACCTTTTGTCTTTGTACATTAATTAACTTGGGCAGTTTGGTACAGTAACCAAAGCATGCTGTTTAAGAAGCATAATTAAGCCAGCTTAGTAATTATGGTTGGAATGGTGTTGCTATATACTTTCATTGGGAAGTACCACTGTTATTCAGAACTGTGCAGAGATGCCTGAGAGAGTGGGAACACTTAATCATTCTCATTTTGCTTTATGTTACCTGCCATATTCAGAAGGCTAAAACAAGGCTACTTCTGTGTCCTCATAGACCAGACCACTTATGAAGTTCTTACTGACACATCTCTTTTTTTTATTTTGTTTATTACAGCTTAACATAGTCATTGAGAGAATAAATCTTAGAGTCCAATTTTATGCCATTGTATCCTAAGATGTTTCACTACTTAATCATGTGACTGGTTGTCTACACAAAGGGTGCAACACCACCTCCCTAATGAAGTCCAGTCTAAATGAATGAACTGTATAAACACTCAGCATGGTGCCTGACATACACAATTCTCCACCATATCAGAACATCTACCCAGGAATTCTGATGTCTCATTGATTTTCTCTTTCTCTCTAGATTTTTGGATCCTGCTGGACCAGACTCAGTTCTCATTTTTTTTTTTTTGCATTTCCAAAGTTGCACTTAAATTTATTGAGTGAATAGATGATTTATTGGATTTTTCATAAGAACTCCAGTAGGTAGCTCTCAGTTCCTTATTTTATGTGTCAAGGAAAAGGCAGATTCAGAAATACAACTGAGTTACACAGTTAGTGGTCACATTCAGTATTGCTAAAACCACTCCAGACAGCATTAAATCTAGCTCTGTCTAAGGAAAAAGTATTTTTTTAAATAAATGTGTATAGACGACTTCCTCTGCTGCCATACTATCCTCACCAGGATTAAATTTTACCATAAAATTTAGAATCTCTGAAAGCACAAAGAACACTGAGAATCAGTATAAGGTCAGAGACCACACACAGAGTAACATGGTACAATATTAATAAAGAAATCAAGTGGACTCAGAAGTTTGGGACAGCTTAAAACATAAATCACTTTTAATTGTACCATCACAAAATGTCTGCTAGAATAAATTTTCAAATCTATGAAGTAATTCAGCTAAAACTGAAACTAGACCAAACCCAAACCCGACATATCATGAGTGAGAACTGAGGCTCAAGCCACTGATGATGGGGAAGTATTTAATAAGCAGAGCAGCTAGAGGCAGGGAGAGCCAAGGCCCATCTTAGCTCTGTATCATCCTGGGAAACATATGCTGTGAACATTTCATAAATGCAGCTGGATGCTCATCAAGAAAAGACAATGTCACATCCAAGAACCCAGCAGAGAGTAGGATGGGACAGGTGGAAGGGAGATCTGGATGTTCACAGGTAATGCTGACAATGCTCCCTTAGCTCACCCCATTTACCAATGTGTAATATGTGACATATTTGAGGCATAGTGTAAGATACAAGCTACAATAATCCAACAGTAAGAACTTTCAAATGTTACTTTAACATAGACAGCATTGCTATGAAAAGTACATTATTGTTTCCATCGTACAAACAGAGCTAAATCTCAAAGGTCACACAGTTTACACTCAAAGAAGCAAGAATGTGGCCCCTGTATTGCATGAAACTCAGAGGCCTAGCTTCAGGAGTACCACTTCCAAAAGAAAGCTCAAAACATCCTAGATGAGTAAACAGGCTGGCCTGGACCTCACTGTGGTGTCTGTCTCTGTCTCTCCTCTCTGTTTCTCTTTCTCTCATCACCCCTCCCTGCAAGGAAGCTTTTTTCAGTATGCCAAAGATAGTGTCTCACTTTCCATAACTAGAAAAGGAAAAAAAACCTGAATTGGAGTGAGAGAAGCACCTTAAATGCACGCCTGTTAGACACATGCTTTTTAAAATGAGGTATTGATGTTATGTTAATATGTTGTTTCTCATAATGGCTTGATGATGGTACTGATTCAAGTTGCCTTCCTGTTGAGGACTTAGCCTATCAATCAACTGAAGGGCCACCATTTTTAAAGTCTGTCACTTTACAGAAGCAGAATGAAATGTTTAAAATCAAAAGTTTCTTCCAGAAGGAAACAGGCAATCTCAGGCCTGGATCTGAATGCTAGTCTGTAGCTTGAACAACTCTAGCACTAACACTGGGACCGAAGAAGCAAAAGGGTATAAATGGGCTTTGTAAATGAGAAAATGAGCAGCACCTGTATACTCTCGCTCTGTTACCGTGACAAAACACTGACAAAGGCCACTGTAGGCAAAGAAGGGTTTATTTCACTCTGTATTTCCAAGTCCCAGCCCATCGCTGAGGGGAGCCTGGACAGGAACTTAAGCAGGAACTTGAAGCAGCAACCAGAGAGAAAGGCTCCTTCCTGGCCCCCTCACAGACCCACGGTCAGCTGAGTTCTCAAACAGTCCAAGATTACATGCCCTTGGAATCGCTCTGCCCACAGTGAACCAACTCTCCTGTTAGCTGACAGCTAATAATCAAGATAATCCCCCACAGACATGCCCACAGGCAAATCTGATCTGAAAATCTCTCAATCGATACTCCCATCACAGATAACTCAAGTTGACAGTTAAAGTCAACTAGGGCAAACATTTATTGAGTGATTTAAAAAAAAAACCTTTTATTTATGTGTATATATATGTTCCTGCTTGCATGTATGTTTATCACATTTGTGCAGGTGCCCACTGAGGCCAAAAGAGGGCACGAGCTACTCTGGAACTGGAGTTACAGGCAATTGTGAGCCTACCAATGTGGGACCTGGGAACCAAAACCGGGTCCTCTCTTGACTGCTGCCCATCACTCCAGCCTCTGAAATGACTATTGTGACTGCTGTTTTTCTCCATGTTGTGGCCGCTAGTAAAAACAAACCTCACTGTATAAATAGGCTTGCCTCCTCTCTGGTAAAAGTTAGTCTTTTCATAAAAATCAAGGTTTGGGCTAACTAGCTGATAAAATTTAACTCACATTTTGAATAGTCTTTTGTTGATTCAGTCCAAAATCCAAGTCGCAAAATCCAGAGATATATTATTACCAGGTTAACAGCAGACTCAAGATAAATCTAGTTCACTGGATGGAAGCGAGTCTTCCATAGTATATTACATTCTGTAGAGTTTTCTTGTTCTCCTGTTTAAGGTTCAATCTGAGTGAATGAGTGTGTAGAAGTGAAATGATAGGAAAGAAATGGCAGAGAGGAAGGACATAGACTAGGGTTAGGGCAATAAAGTTCTTGCTTGTAGAGAATTGCTCATGGATAAGAGGGCAAGAAGACATATGCCAAAAAATAAGACAGTATGTGAAATCTGAGCTAGGGCAGTGAGACAAGAAATGGGGAAAGATGGGACACAAACAGAAAAGGAAGAAGTCAGTATCCTCATTTACAGATGATATGACCCTATAGACTCCATCAAAAGGCTCTTACAATTGATAAGCACCTTCAGCACAGTAGCAGGATACAAAATTAATGCACAACAACCAGTAGCCTTTTGTGAAACAACCATAAACACAACAAGAAAGAAATCAGAGAAACAATCCCACTTAAAATAGCATCAGAAAAACTTAGGACAAATCTAACTAAGGAGACAAAGGATAATGAAAACTTTAAGACACCAAAGAAAAAATAATGCAGAAGAGACCAGGGACTAGAAAGAACCCCTATGCTCATGGATTGTTAGGGATAAAATTGTGAAAAAGGCCATGCTGCCAAGAGCAGCATACAGGTCCAATGTAGTAACCCATCAAAACCTCAATGTTTCACAGAAATTGAAAAAGTAATCTCAAAATTTATATGAGAAAACAAAAGACCCCAAATAACCAAAACAACCCCAAGCAAATAAAAACAATCCTGGGGCTATCACTACCCCCGGTTTCAAGCTATATTACAAAGCTACAGTAATAAAAACAACATGATGAAGGCACAAAAACAGGCATATTGGTCAATGAAATGGAATTGAGGATCCACGTATAAGACCAGACTCCTAAAGCCACCTGATTTCTGAGAAAAAAGGCCAACAATATATACCTGAGAAATATATACCTGAAGATAGTATCTTCATCAAATGGTGCTGGTCAAACTGGACAGTTACATGAAGAAGAATCAAATTTGATCCTTCCCTACCAGCTAGTATACTTCTAGTGGCTCAAGGCCCTCAGCAGATGCCTGATAATCTGAATCTAACAGAGAAGAAAGAAAGGGACCAATAAATAAGAATATGCTCAAAGGTAGGAGAGAGGACAGCACACCCATCAAAAAACGAGATAAGACTCTAACTTTAAAAGCTCAACTAAGGCCTGCAATCTCTCCAACACCCTGGAATTGGTTTCATAGCCCTTCGTCCTAACTGCTCACTTATGGAAACAAACATTCTAATGCATATTATTCCCTGACAGCCAACATGGATCTTTTACTATCTAGGAACTCATTATTCACAACAGTCCCAATAGGATAAAAAGCAGCACATTAAAACTATATAAGTCAATATAGATTTAATGAAGAAACTGTTTAAAATGGAATGAAATAGATTGTGTAGCAAGCTGCGCTGATACCAGCTGAGACATTGTCATCCTTGAGCCTGGAGGACAGATGAAGAGGATATATTCTGCAATGAGGAAGGAGACATTAGGATGGGCCTGGATTTCTCAGCTCAGAGATCTGTGTGAGGAGACCATCAGTGAAGGGAGCAAGAGCACAGGAGCATATCACCTTTTCTCCCCTTCTCACTCTCTTCCTATGCATCCATAAAACAAACTGGCCAGAAAGCAGGGTACACGGAGAACTGTGGTGGTAATTGCCAAAGACCCATCCATACTTGGAACACAGATTGTGACTGAAGTGGGTGGAGTCTTCAGTGGTGAACACAAAATACCCAAGACAGCCTTTTATGCAGGACACAGAAATAACACTGGTTCACCCCTAGAACATCCAAGAGGGAGTATAAGAAATGTACGCTGCAGGGGAGTTTCCAATCCTAAAACTACTGCAGGAAATTCATTTCCACTTACTTTGCCTTCATCAGAACTTCCCCAAGGGCATCCTCTTCCATGAACAGTCCTGCTCTTTGAGGACTCCAGGATGTAGGGGTCTGTCTAGGTACTCATTATCTGCTTAGAGCAAGTGACCTGTGAGCAGTCAACTGTAATTCACAAAGCCTCAAGATCCTCCCTTCAACTGGACCTTCATCCCAAACTCTAGAATGCCCAGCTCCCTAAACACAGTTAGGTCTGTCCATCCTCCTGCGCATTTGAATTGTAACTGGTTTGGACAGCAGCCTATGTTCATTATGCCTAGAAACTCTTCATGTCAGTTAATTTGATTAATATCAGAGAAAACTCAATTAGGCTTGTCAGCTTTTTGCATAGGACATTTAATATCTATTAAAATGATGTCACCTCCATCAGCCCAAGGCATCATTTTCAGCTTCTTCTAAAAATCAACTCTAGAAACAAGTGGTATGAAAAATGTAACACCATTATTTTCCATGTTCAACACACATTCTTTAAAAATGGTTTTATGTTAATTTGTCCCCTACTCTCACTTTCCTAAAGAACCATACTTGAAAGTAGAATATACAAGGCTAAAGGTTAATTGGCCAAACAGTACGAAAAGGAGAACCAGGAGAGAAAATCTTCATGGGTAGGGAGAACAATTAATTTAGTGGGATTACTCTGGCTCTTGCTTCAAAAGAACGACACCATTTTCTTGTGAAGATAGAGATATGGGGCTGGAGAGATGGCTTGATTGGTACAGTGTTTACTGTGCAAGTTGGAGGACCTGAGTTTGGATCCCCAGGGCCCACATAAGAAGCTGGATGCTGCAGTGCCAGGGGGAGGCAAAGATCAGGCACAGCTAGCCTAGCCCAATTCATAAGCTTAGAGTTCAGTGAGAGACCCTGTCTCAAAATAACAAAGGAGGGCAGTCACGGAAATACACTGGCAATCATCTTCTGGTCTCCAGATGGATGCTCATACTCACCTGCATGCAGATATGCACACACTCAAATTAGCAAGTACACATCACACACACACACAACACACTGCACAAGACACACAACAACTCAATATATTATATCACACAAAAAATGTGGGTTTGAATAACACCTACATTGTGCATATACATTAACATTTTAAATTATTGATGCAAAATATAAAACTACTTAGTAGGAGTACCTTATCCTATTAGAAATGTGAAAGCTGTAAATTAAATTACTGTGAGGTACACAGCAAAGTCCAAGTGTGGCTGTACACTTTCAAAGCAGAATAAGTTTAAAGATGTTTACACTCAATAACTGTTTATTTTGCTGTCTTAACCTTGTCCTTTCTCCCCAGTGTACATGGTCTCTGTTGGAAATTTAATCTGTATCAGATTCATTTGAAAATATTTTTATGAAAATACATTCAGATCTTGATACAGTTGTCAGCAATGAGAGTGTGGACTCTCCATCTTGAAACATAGACATCAGAAATTGTAGATGAGTAGTATACACACCAATGAGATGGCTCGGTGAGTAAAAGCACTTTTTGCCAAGCCTTAAAACCTGAAGTCTATTTCCAGAATCCACATTGTAGAAGGAACGGATTGACTTCTCCATGTTGTCCTCATATCTCCAAATGCCTGCTATGCTGCACAATGTGCTTTCCTACACCTATCACACAAATATGAAATCAATATTTAAAAAGTAATATGCCAGAGTATTATTAAATATCCCATACAATTGCATACTTCCACACATTTCTTGTTGTCTTGTGTGTATGTGTGTGTGTGTATGTTTTGTGTGTGTAAGGTGTGCTCCATTTGCACTTGTGGAATTCAGAGACAATCCTAACTTTCAGCTGCTGAGTCACCCTTGTGGCCCAACTTCTAGGCATTTCATTTTCAAAGGCTCTTCTTCAGATGCATTTCTATTACATCCTTTCCAGGCACATGTCTAAGACTTATTTGAAGTCTCACAACTTCTGCAAAGCCTCTTCTACAACATACAATCACACCACCTTCTATATTTTGTATACCTTTACGATAGCTGCTGTCACACCGTGCTGTACTTTTCCTTCCTCCAAAGCCTTCTATGAATTGCCTTATGGACGAGAAAGGAATGCTATCACAAGTGCCAGTGCTGGCCCCAATTCCAGCTCACTGGACGCTCTGGGATAGAGATGGACTGAGCATCCTGGGTACATTCATATCGCCTCTCATGTCCTTGGCTTTCCTATTCATCACCAATTTCTATGAAAGAAGTATCAATGTAACATTCACTCATTTAGTAGCTTCATATGCTTCAGCCAACTTTGACAGTGCATTACAGAAAACAATAAAAACAAAACCAAAATCAGTTATCTTAGTTTTACTAACATCTGCAAGAGACAGAGAGTGACATTCAACTCAGACAACCTCCTTTCCCACCATCTGATACTGATAGCCACTCCAAACTTTCTTATCCATTTGCCTAAAGATACTGTCCACATGGGGTCTTTTCTTCTCCTCCCTCTCTCCCCTCAAATGTAAGCAGTCACTTGTCTGACTTCCTTGCCTTTCTTTTTGTCTTTCCAACAATGCCATACCTCTGTGGTTGGCCTTCTCTGGCTTGTTCTGTGACTTTACACAAAGAAACAATTCTCTGACCCATATCCTCATTAACAGTTATCTAAGAGTTCACTTTTGAGGATTTTTTTCATTAAAAAAATTAAATGTCAGAATAGGATAAAACTTGTGATGTGTTAAATATTTAACTTTTTAAATAAACCCAGATAAGGCAAAAATACATTTGTTCTGAGAATGATTAAAGGATCTGCAACAGTCCTCATTTACTATCCTCTATTGGCAGTATGTAACAGGAGTGTTTTCATGCCGAGTGCCATTTGCCTGAGTACATTTGTGAGCCCCATGTGGAAATGTCTGACCTTGTTTCAAGAGAATATCAAAAACCTTCTTTGGGGATCATTTGTAAAGTCAAGCTCTTATTTACACAATTCTATCCCTGATGCAAACAAAAACCACAAAGGAAAATGCATGCAGAAATAGTTTGTGTCAAGACTGGCTTCAAATTTTTTCTATTCTATCTCTTAATTTGTGACCTGAGATAGGCATCAAGCGTTCACTTCCAAAAGCAGCTCTTGTTTTTGAAAAGATGGAGTTACATGCTCCTTCCTTGAAGACTGCCATTTCTCAAGAAGGGAGTTTGGAGGGAACCATGACAGGAGGGCCTGGTACAGCAAGTGAGTAAACCCCTTCAGGTCATAGAGGAGCTCCAAAGTTAGATGGCTTGTTTCCAGTGACAAACTACTTACTCACAGTATGACTTCAGGTAAAGTAATAGTCTCTTTGAGACTTGATTTTCTTATCTGTTGAATGAACATTATAAAGGAGTGGGTTTCAGAGGGCTGCTGAGGGCACAGAGAAGACAATGTGTAAGTGTGTAAAACTAATGCCTATGTAGACTGATGGTTAAACATGCACATATGCGTGTGTGTGTGTGTGTGTGTGTGTGTGTGTGTGTGTGTGTGTGTGTGTGTTTGTGAAACCATTTGTGTGTCAGCCCTTCCATACAAATCTGGAACACTTGGAAGGAACAAAAAAAGAATAAAAAGCAAGAGCAGAGAGAGAGATTTGGCAGTGGTAGCGAATCCTCTTTCTGGCACTGATTAGCCTGACAATGGCTCAGTGTTAGAGTGTGACTAACATTGTAAAAGTATTCAAGAAGGGAATGATGAACTCACCTGTATCTTTCTAGTTCAATAATATAACGACAGTATCTGAAACAGTGTGTAGCACACAATAGATGCTCAAGAAAGACATGATGAGTGTATCCATGGTTGCTAGCATGACATCGAGTATACAATAAGTCTTCAATGAAAGATTGCTAAGTCTAGGATTACTAATTAACATTTCTCAAACCTTTACTATGAAATATTCAAGTTTCTAAACTATATATGTTATCTCCTTTAGTTTTCACATTCATACTGTAAAGTAAGCAATTTTATTTGCTGTATTGAAAGTAAAAGAAATGAGACACACTGCCACATTCGCTGAGCTTCAACATAGAAATTTGAGTGAGTCCAGGCTATGACTATAGTCACCAGGACTCATGAAATATGGACTTTAGTATACTGTCCATTCTTTCACTCTTGATCTGAAGCTTAACATTCATTGGGGGAAAAGCCATATGTCTTATGGTGTTTCTATTGCTGTGAAGAGACACCATGACCACAGCAATTCTTATAAAGGAAAACATTTAATGGTGTAGCTTACAGTTTCAGAGGTTTAGTCCATTATCACCATGGGATGACATGGTGGCATGCAGGCAGACATGGAGCTGGAAAGGGAGCTGGGAGTCCTACATCTTGACCCACAGTCAATAGGAAATAAACTGACACTGGGCGTGGCTTGAGCAGATATGGTGGTATTGTGTTACCCAAAATATTGTGTACCCTAATAAACTTATCTGGGGTCAGAGACAGAACAGCCACAATATCAAACATAGGAGTTAGGCAGTAGTAGCACACACCTTTAATCCTAGCATTCCAGAGGCAGAAATCCATGTCTTCAAGGATACAGCCAGGCATGGTGACTCACGCCTTTAATCCCAGAAAGTGAACCTTTAATCCCAGGGAGTGATGGTAGAAAGCAGAAAGGTATATAAGGTGTGAGGACCAGAAACTAGAAGCATTTGGCCTGGTTAAGCTTTTAGGCTTCTAGCAAGCAGCAGTTCAGCTGAGACTCATTCTGGATGAGGACTGAGAAGCTTCCAGTCTGAGGAAACAGGATCAGCTGAGGAACTGGCAAGGTGAGGAAGCTGTGGCCTGTTCTATCTCTCTGATCTTCCAGTATTCACCCCAATAACTGACCTCAAGCTTGATTTTATTAATAAGAACTTCTTAAGATTCCTGCTACATCAAAGATAACCTCTACAGTGACACACTTCCTGGAACAAAGTCACATCTCCTAATAGTGCCACTCCCAGTGAGTTTATGGGGGCCAATTACATTCAAACTACCACATCATATATTTAGAGCAGGAATAAGGTACAGTTCGCTCACCTGTAATTAGAGACTATGATACTTATCCTGCTATCATAAAGAGTTGTTTTGCATGTCAATTACACTTATGTGAGCAGCCATGTAGCATATTGTATTTTATATTCTCTATACTATAATGTAACTGAAAGAACATTGGCTTGGGTTCACAGACCTACATTCAAATGTTTCCCTCTCTATTTGTTTTATGGCCTTAGGAGAGTAATTCTGCCTTAGTTTTCTCACTTATAAAATAAGAAAATTTATACTGACTTTGGGGTTATGATTATCATAAATGAGACTAAAGCATGTAATAAGGCAAAATAATCATATCTGAGCACAGGGAGTTAGGCAAAGACTAAAGGCCATCTCTTTTTATATGGAACAGTTTGCATGGTCAGTTCAATTAACTAATCAGTGAGTGCTTTGGTTTCTAAAGATGTGACAAGGCTGTGATGATTAAAATTTCTTGAGTATCCGCTATGTTCGTGTCTCACAGAGAAAGAACTAAGAGTATAACTTCTTTATACCTGTACTCCATGGTCTCTTAAAATAAAACTTTATTGATATTTATATATAATACACATTAACATACACATTTCAATGAATTTAGACTTATGCAGCAATGACCACAACAACCATCAGGGCCATAAACACACACATTGTTTCCTAAAGTTTTTCCCATGTGCTTTTTTATTATTATTAGACTCCTTTGTATATGTGATAAGAGATTTATCCTCAGCTTGGCAAAGCAATATGCACCGATAGTCCAAGTCAGAGCTGAGGCAGGAGAATTGCGATTTTGAGGGCATCCAGGACTGTATAATGAGATCTTATTTCAGAATAAAATATATAGAAAGACTTAATCTATCACTAGGTTCCACTTCTTTTTGTTTTAAAATGTATTATGGCTTTATGTGTATTAATGTTTTGCCTACATGTATATATCTTCACCATGTGTGTGCCTATTGTCTGTAGAGGCCAGAAGAGGGTGTTGAACCCCTTAGAACTGGAGTTACAGATGGTTGTGAGCTACCATGTGAGTGCTGGGAACTGAACCTAGGTCCTTGATAAGAGAAGCAAGTGCTCACAGCCTCTGAGCCATCTCTCTAGCTCTCTATGCTCCAGCTCTTAAAATGATCTACCTCTTCTACATGGAGAAGCACGCCTCCTAAGTATGGAACTGTGGAATCACACACAAGCCATAGCCACACCCCACCAGGCACTATGATGTACAGTAGGTGTTCAGAACATATAAATTGTCAGATATTTCAAACATTAACTCCCAACTCCCCCCTCTTTGCCACCCTGGCAACCACCATTCTGATCTCCGTTTTTAGGAATTAATTATTTTAGCTTCAACAAAGATGTGTGAAGAGACTACAATTGCAGGACTTCCTTCTTTTCAAAGCTATGTGATGTTACCCCATCTGCACACACCATGACTTCTTTTTCTGTTGCCCACCAGCACTAGTGGGCATGTAGGATGTTTCCGTATCTCAGTTATAGTGAATGATGCTGCAATGACCATTGGCATATACCTAGCACTCCAAGAATCCAGTTTCAGTTCACCTTCACAGGTACCCAGAAGTGAGGCTAGTAGAGCATGGTTTTTCCAGGCTTACATTTTTTGAGGGACCATCATACTACTTCCTGTAATAAATGAACCAATTGATTTCCAAACAACATTGTCAATATTTCCATTTGTTTACATCCTCACCAATACTTGATATCTTGTTTAATGCTGGCTGTTTTACTTCTTTGTGGTCTTGCTTTTTTTCCCCACAGATTATTAGTGATTTTGTGCATTTCTTCAAATACTTTTTGTCATTTGCTCATCTTTGCTTTTTAAATAAGAAATCGCCATTTTAATCTCTTAGCCACTTAAATTAATTTACTCATTTAATATTATTTTGCTATTAGGTTCATGAGTTCCTTGTACATTTGGAATTTGAAAACATCAATAAAGGAAATGAAAGCAGACAAATAAATGGAACAAGGCCCATGTTTATGCACTAAAATACTTAAGACTGTCCAAGTGACAGCACCTACTCAAAGCCACCTAGATAAAGCCAATTCACTCACTAACAAAAATCACCATGACACTTTTTCTCAGAATGAGAAAAACATAATCTTCAACCTCATATTGACAGAAATGCTGAAATTAACCAAAGTTTGCACCAGAAGACCAAAGAGGAGGCATCATTTAGGCATATTACTCCATTTCAAAATAGACTACAAAGGTATCAAATCAGAACAATATATACTAGCATAAGTGTGGGCACAGATAAGCTAGCCAATAAGGCACACGGAGTGATCCATTTTCAAAAGGCGGTCAGTAATACATGATGGAGAAAGTATAGTCTGGGGGTGGTGCAGGATATGATAACCAAAGCACAAGAAATAAAAGCAAATTAAACCAGTGGATCATATCAAATTAAAAGACTTCTATATACTGAAGGCAACACTCAACAGATAAAGAGGCAAGTTACCAAATGGTAGAAAAAAATCTCTCTTCACACTATACAGGATAAGGTACGACCTATGAAAACATTTCAGAATCTTCATCTCCATTCTTCTTACACAGCACACTCCCTTTTATCTAACCTAAGCTTTCTGCCTCATCATCTGCAAAAGTTAGCATGTACTTCCAGACTTTGTTTTAATGAATATTTATGGTACAATTTACACCAATGTGAAGCACACAATGGCTCCTTTTTGCATTGTTAAGATCTGAAATTTTGTGTATGGAGGATAGTATCAATGTCAGGTTTCCCAGGCTGCTATTAAGAAAACACCTGCTGTAAAGTTTAGTGGAGTGGGACTCCTGAGCCTGATTCACACAGTGTAGAAACCCCTTTGTACAAGACTTTTTTTCCTATCTTTAATTTTCACATTTTGTTCCAAGAAAGTGCTGATTCTCTTTTACTTAAATATTAACTTTACATCTTAGCAACTCATTAAGTCTCCTTTACTCACTTTACCTAAAGGAAGAGTTCACTGTGATCAAGCTGGAGGGAGTCCTGTAATACTCTACCTCCCCCTTTTCTCTCCTTAGAAGTGCCATAGAGAAGAATTCGGATTCTTCATTAACTTATGGAGTGTTTTTCAAGGGTGGTTGCCCTACCCCATGGATGGCTAGAGATGCTGGGATGTCTGGGGTCATTTTTGACTGTTAACAACTGAAGAGATTCTCCTGACATGACTTTGTAAAGTCCAGGAATGGTACCAAATGTTTACTTGGCACACAGATACTGTCTGTAACAAAGCACTCTTCCATTCTATGTCCTAATTACAGAGAAATTGAAAAAAAAATTGGTGTGAAGAGAAAGGGCTTTATCAATAGTGCTGCTTCCAAGGATATGTGTACACTACTCCTGTACAAAATTCATCTCAAGACCTCCCCCAATTTATGTTCTGGCTTCCAGGAACTCAAGACCAATGCTGACTGGTTTTAGATGTATATAAGCCAAATTTGAATGCAAGTAGCATTATATTTTATGAATGTGAACTTGGATAAGGTACTTTACTTTTCTGATCCTGTTTTCTTACCAGCAAAGGTATTTAAAAATTTTAACCACAATACCTGCTTCATAGGTCTAGTGTGCCCATTGTGTAAAATAGCATACTTAGAGCCCTAAATGTATTTGATCATAGCAGAGTCCCGAAAAGCACTACTGTCATAGCTTTGCCATAATTATGTAAGCTAAGAGCCACCAGAGATCCTACCATAACTGCCATATTCACTCATTACATTCATTAAGTTCCCAAGTAGAATCACAGATGCTCCCCCAGCATTTCTATATAACTTCTCCTTACAAGAGAATATCATACCTTAGGGACCACCTAGTGAATGTCCTCATCTAGGAGTAGGGAAAGACCTGTACAAGGACTGATTCAAGTTGAAATTTTTATGACGTGGACTTCATTAACACAGCCTCTGAAAACCTGTCCACTTTCTCACTGACCTCAGCCATGAATTCATTCAACAAACCGTTGATATTCATGTCATTAGCAACTGCATTGATGGTTTAATTAAAATTTGAACATGCCATCCAATTTAAGCCACCTGCTATGTTGTATTTCCACTCATATTTTAAAGGCACAAAATGTTCCTTTCCTTTTTTTTTTTCTTTTTTTAGTTGTTGGCTGTGTCTGCTGTGGTTGAAACGGAAATCACAGAAAAGCTGTGATGATGGAATCCAGCCAATGTCCACTAATCTGGCTTCATGGCTTGTGTGTGGCTTCCACAAACCTAAGATTAATTCTGGAAAAGGGTTCTAAATCACAACAAGGGCTACAAAGTCTCTAGCTGAAGTGTTTACTGTCCATAGTGCATGGTCAAGTCATCTTATTTTTCACCCCCTTTTTGTGTTCCTTTTCACTAACAGTTACATGTTGAGATCAACTTACACTGTCACTTACTAAGATCATTGAGCTTACACTGGAGGGGTGCATCATTTTCACATGGGTCATCTGTGTGGTCATTGCCTAATGATCTTCATGATATGATATATGAGTATTACTGAAAATTAAAATTTCAAAGGGCCACAGGATATGGTAAGAAAACATTTGAAAGTAACAATGAGGAAGTTCAACTCATTATAGCTGCGCCTACCATGACTTGTGCTCAACTGATGAGTGTATGGAAGTCAAATGTTCTCTGCTTGTTTCTGTCTCCTGTGCTTCACTGTGAATACTCTGGAGACAGGCTCTAACTTTGGGACATCATAAAGTACCCAAGGCCTAGTACCCTACCTGGCTTACAAAAGATATTCCATTGTTGAAAGATTAGTTTATGGGCGTCTGTTAGAACCCATGTCACTATGGACTCTTGAACTTATTCCCAGTTGATGGACTTGTAATTATTCCAACCTCCTACAGAAATTGCCTGGGTTCAGGTTAGTTATATGTACAATGACCTCTTGCCTTAACATGGACAGTTCCGTGAATGGCCACCACAGCTTCTGATCAGTTAGTGGTGTGGCTGTGGCCTTTTCTGCTACATAGTGCAACCTCTTTGTTCTCCTTTTAGTGTTTTCTTCCTTTCTTTTTCACAAGTATTGATCCCAAGGGTACTCCATCAAATACCCCCTGCCAGTTGATTTCTCAGAGTTTCCATTCTAGAAGCTTCAGAGACAACAGGACGAGAGCCAATTCAACAACGCAAATGAGCATGCATTGATTACCTCCTGTGCCTATCACTTTCAACTCCCTATCTTGCTGACTTCTAGCAACCCCCTATAGTGTTAGATACTACTGTTTTCATTTCACAAAGGAGAAATCTGTACAGAGAAACATTATTGACTTTGTCAAAGGTCACATAGATTTGAAAGGGGTTATATCTTAGATTATAACATTCTAAGAATAAAACACCGAAACCTTGGACTGTTGATGTCAAATGTATTGAAAAATGTCTTTTTTCTCCAATAGATTAGTAATAGACACCTGGAAGTCACTCAACATGTTTCATATCCTCAGGGTAATGTGTAACATTAGTCCAGACGAATAAACTCCTCCTAACAAAATCATGTAAAGCCACTTACAAGTGTAAATGACTAAACAGAATCTCAGAGTCTGTTTACTAGGAGAAAATACCTACTTTAGTGACTTCAGAGGTTGCGTCACATAGAATGTTGACAAAGAGATTTGCTCAGTCATTCAACAAGTGACTGTTTCTGATTGTGAACATGTCCAATCTGTCAGTTAAAATTCTAAGCAGCAGGCATGAAATATGCAATGAGATGAATAAGGCACTCTACCTCACTGGGGCTTAAAGTCTAGTGATGTAACATCACCAAAATTATTAATTATAATAAAGAGTATGATACAGGCTATGACATACAAGAAAAGGAAAGGCTGTACTGTGTGAGAGAATAACTGACGGTGACAGCTGACTTCTCTGTGGGGATTCTCAAGGATGGCCTCCTTGTGAGCGTACACTGGAGAAAGTCTTGAGGGGTGAGGAATAACTAACTTTCGTCTGAAGAAAATGTTGCAGGTATGGCCTCCAGGAAGAGCATACAACCTGAGAAGAGGAAGGGATGGGACATGCCTACAGGAAATGCACACACCTGGGAAGAAGGATGAGACATATCTACAGGAAATGCACACACCTGGAAAGAGGAAGGGATGAATCATGTCTACAAGGAATGTACACACCTAAGAAGATGAAGGGATGGCACATGCCTATAGGAAATGCACACACCTGAGAAGAGGAAGGGATGGGTCATGTCCACAGGGAATGTATACACCTGAGAAGAGGAAGGGATGGGACATGGCCTGTGCAGAGCTTCCTTCTTCCTCTCCTCTGGGCTCACTTCTTTAGTACAATATTTACATAATTGTGAGTCCCTCAATCATCTCTGAGACTCACACTCTCTTGTTAAACTTTCTACTTACAATAAATACTATCTTTAGATGTGTCTGTCTAGTGGGCACATGGAAAATTCACATTTCTAAAACTGATATTAATATATTCCCTCTAAAACCATTCCCTATGCTGGTATGCCTTACCTGAAAAACTTCAATGCCCACACATCCCATGTGGAATTATTCTCATCTCTCCCTTTCCCACATCCCACATCCAAACCACTAGTAACTTATGTTTGTGCTACCTTCAAAACATATTCCTAAGTCAGTTATCCAGGCTAGCACTGCATATTTAGTATCTGTTTCTCCAACTAACATGTGACCTTCTATGGCAGGGACTTATTTGGCCACTGCTAGACAGTGATGTGTATGTAAGAGTTGCTCAGTTATGTGCTAAATAAATCAACAGACACAAAGGAGGACACTGTAGCTGAGCTCTCAGCAGCTCGGGGGGAGTGGGCCACAGCAGGCAACAGGCAGAGGCACGTTATGCTGATGTGTGTGTAAATCATGTTGTGAAACTTGAGTTTTATTCTAAAGGTCAGTAGAAAAGCCCTGGAAGAGTTTTATGTATCACAGTGTTAAGTTATAAATTATGTTTGGGGAAATATTAGCTACTTTGTAACAAAATAAAATAAATCAGCTACCTTGTGCATGGAAGATGGAGGGGAACGGAACTGGAAGTAGAGAAAAGGTTAGGACACTCTTAAAGGAATTCTGGCCTGAGATGAGGAAAGCATGGCCACATCTTGAGAAGAAAGAGATGTAGAATGTAGTTACATATTTGTGATGCAGAATCCTACAGACAGACAGTTTGGATAGTTCACAGGAGATATAGACCATAGGACATAATTCAGGAGGAGGGCTTAATGAAGATGAAAGTATAGACACTGCATGAGAACTCAATCATACTAACTATCCAGACAAGCATATCAGTGGGATATGTAAGGAAATGTGAGAGGTGACACAGTCAGGAATCCAAATATAAATTTTACAATATAAAGCAGGCAAGCCAATGCCTATATTAACAAATAAGAAATAAGAGCTATAAAGGGAGGGAAAGTATGTGGATAGTTTGTGGGGGAGAAGTATACACAGAATGTGGGATTTCCTAATGAGTCCAAGAAGTATTAGAGTAATGATATTGGAGAACATGAGTAAAGCCTGGGGACTTGACTTAGTACTTGCTTCACAAGAATGACCTGAGTTTGATCCCCAGAACCCAAGTAAAAAAAGCTAGACATGCTGGCATGTACTTGTAATCTTAGCCCCTAGAAGGCAATCTTTGGGTCTTACAAGAAAAGTCTAACCTACTTGGTGAGTGCCAGGATAGTAGGAGACATTGTCTCAAAAAAAAAAAAAAATGATGACTTTATGACAGTTCTCTGGCATCTACTGACACATGCACACATGCCTACTCAAACTTTTATACATACACACCTACATGCTCACTAACATGCATACACAAAGATGCATATGTGAATACATGTAGTCTCTCTTTCTCTCTGTATACACAACTACATGCTCATGAACATGCACACATAAACACAGACACATACATGAACAGGCATGCTCTGTATGTGGGTATCTCTCTCTCTCTCTCTCTCTCTCTCACACACACACACACACACACACACACACACACACACACACACACACACACACAATGTGGCCCAAAATTTAAAGTCAAAAGTCATTGATAGCATGTCTTCATGCTTGTCCCTGCTCTTTGTTGGAGTCTCATTCAGTTTTATTTTAGTTACGTCTTTATTAATCAATGTCTAGGAAAGTCTGTTCCTGTAGGATTTTCTAATTGCATAACACTTATTACTTATGACTATTAAAATGATAATCCATCCTCTTCTCTAGCATATTATATAATATAATCCTTCCTCCAGTATGTCATGATCTAAATGTTCATCCTGTAAACACATATGCCGAGCCCTTTTCACTAAAGATCTGTGTTTTCCCATGGTACTGATGGAAGAACCATGTTGACTGCGAGGTCAGTCCACTAGCAACAGTCCTTCATTGTACAATATCAGGTGACTTCTTTGTTCCCCCCTCTCTCCAGGACAGACCTCTTAATTCACTTTTGTCTGCATTAGTAAATAGAACCCAGCTTTATAAGCAAGTAAGTAGGTGTAAGATGAATACTTATTGAGTCCAGAACAGATCTGTGCTCTGGGCATACACCTTTCTTCCCTATTAATCAGAAGGAGACAAACTCAATTTCTGGGACTCTAAATGAAGTATGAGTTACAAATTTAAAATCATGTATTTTATATAAAAAAAAAGAAAGTGCTATAGGCATAGGCTTTTGTTTTCCATGTTTCCTTTGTGTTATCTAAAAGGTAATAATTTATAGTGTCTATATATTGGTACCATTTTCCTCTGTAAAATTGTATGTTCATTGAATGTTAGCCTTATTCTAGCTGCTGTGATCCCATACTATGTATTTATCAGGAATATCTGATAAGAGTATTTTTAATGGAACATTATAAATATTTTTGCATAGAAAGATGGACATTGTTTAGTCATTCCTTTTGGCAGGATATGTAGCATGGTATAATGTAGGGTAAAAAGTAGGCAGGCTTAGACCCTAGGTTTCTAAGAAATTGCTGTGGTTTGGACAAATACCTCTGAAGAGCCATGTATTAAAGGTTTCACTCCAAGCTTATGACACTGCTGGGAGATGCTGGATCTTGTAAGAGGTGAGCATAAGTAGAAGGAAGTTGGTTAACTCAAGATGTACTTTGAGGTGATTATTGGGGCCCCTAGCCCCTTCCTTCTTATCTCTGTTTTCCAGTTGTATGTGATAAATAGCTTTGTCTGCCATGCACTCCCACTCCAATATGCTGCCTTACTTTGGGAATAAAAGCAACAAGGCCAAATGATCATGAAGCATAAATCTCTAAAACTATGAGTCAAAATAAATATTTCCTATTTTTTAAGTTTATTGTCTTGGATATTTTTAGTGTAATAGAAAGACAGCTAACTTGGATATGAAAGTAGGGTCTGTCCCTGTCTCAGCCTCTGTAAGAGTATGTGCCAATGACAATTATTTAATGAGGTTCCTAAGGATGTGAATTCTTCAGGTTCTGGGGATCTATGCAAGATTGTGTGGTGGTGACTGTAGTGGTTGTGGTGGGGGTGGGTAGGGAGAGGGGAGGGAGGTGATGGTGGTGGTGGCGGTGGCAGCGGCAGCGGTGGTGTATGTGTGTGTGTGTGTGTGTGTGTGTGTGTGTGTGTGTGTGTGTGTGTGTGTCTGTATGTGTGTGTGTGTGTAGAGTTCCAAATCAACAAGATCATGTGATATTAACAGAGCTGTAGAAATGAACAAGAAAGCAGACTGATTAAATATTCTGATATTGTGACTAATGCTACAATTAATATGAAGGGTGCATGTATTTCTTCAGCCTACTAATTTTGTTTTATTTGAATATACATATTTTATATTGTTATAAATAATATTTGTTTCATTTCTTTCAAAAAAGTTTATTACTAGTACACAGGAATCATACTCATTTTGTATTAGGATTTTATATACAGCAATTGTACTGAAAACATTAGTTATTTCTTGTATGAAGTATTGATAGTTTTCCAAATATTTAATCATGTTTTCTGTCAGCAGATACAATATACCCTTTGCTTCCCAGGGTGGATGCCTTTCTTTGTTCTTCTCTAACTACACTGGTTGATATTCTATTAAAGTGTCCATGAAGAGATGAATTAGTGAATTGTGTTATATGGATCTAATATTTATCTTTAAAGATAGATTTTTTTATACAATATATTCTGATTATGGTTGTCCTTCTCAACTCATTCTAGACCCACCCCACCTACACAAATCCACATCCTTTCTTGCTGTCTCTCATATGGAAATAAATAAAAGAGTCATCTGCAAATAAAGAAAAGAGAAAATATCATAAAATAAAGCAAACATGAGTAGCGCAAAGCAAATGAACAGAAAAGCATAGAGCCAAAGGAAAAACACAAGAAAAATATATAGACATAGATCAACACAAATTGGCATGATAAAAGTTTCCTAAGAACACAAAATTGGAAACTGTGAAATATAAGCAAAAGACCTGTAGGGAAAGAAAAAATGATCAGAAAAAAACATTATAAGATAAAAAGGAAAAAAACCCTCTAAAACTACCATTGAGCTTGTTTTGTGTTGACTATCTACTGCTGGGCATCAGGCCTAGCCTTAAGAGTGGTTTGTATACCCACTAAGATTCCATTGGAGAAAAAACTGATTTTTTATTTTCAAGTAGTTATCCAATGGAGATAGCTTTTGGATTGCTGGTGTGGGCTTACGTCCATCTCTACTCTCAGCACTGGGACCCCATCTGGCACAGACCCAGGCCCTGTGCATGTTGCCACAGTCTCCATGAGTTCATATGTGCTTTGGTCCTGCTGTGTTTAGAAGGCCTTGTTTCTTTGGTGTCCTCCATTCCCACTAGTTTCTACATTCTTTCTATCTCCTCTTCTGCAAGATTCCCTGAGCCCTGAGTGGAGGGAATATATGAAGAAGTACCATTTAGGACCAAGTGTTCCAAGATCTCTCTACATCTTGTCCAGCTACGAGTCTCTATATTCTTCCCATCTACTTCAAGAAGAAGCTTCTCTAATGATGACTGAGCAAGACACTGATATACTAACATAGAAAAATATCATTAGGAGTAATTTTTTATTGTTGAATATCTTATAGTAGTATTTTGTTTTCCCCTGGATTCCTGCTGTATCTAATCTTAGGTTCTTGGGCACCCAAGCAGTGCCAGGGATGGGTTCCATCTTGTGGAATGGGCCTGAAATATCAGATACTGGAGAATTAGTTCTACAATTACCACTATTACAATAGTACAGCTTACATGCAGATCATCATTGTCGATTGAAGGATTTGTCCTTACATAGCATTCAGAGTATCTTACCATACCATGAATACTAGTCAGTAGGGGTAAAGACACTAGGTAGACCCCAGCTTGACTTCTCCATGTTCAATGAGTTGTATAGATTTTGTCTTCAGAAATAGGGCTTTACCACCAGTTTTGTGTAGAGCAACCAGTAGCTTTGACAATAGTTGAGTTGTTTAGGAGTTTTCATGGGGCCTCTTTGGAAAACAACATGATTAGCTATAACCTGTTTATGGAACCGGAGGCTTCAGTTGGTGATAAGAGATGTCCAATTAGGATTCCATCCCCCCATTATTTGCTAATTCCATTTAGATCATCTTCATATACATACATATTTTAGTAAACTTCTACTGTTGTTATTTTTCTAAACAACCCCTCAAATGGCTTCGTTTTATTGCCCCTCCCAATATTGCCTCCCTAATTCCATTATTTTCCCCATTCTAGCACCCCCATCCCATCCATAACTATCTACTCTGTTTCCTCTTCCTAGGATGATTCAATACTCCTTCAGTCGGTTTTCCTATACCTAACCTCTGTGATTGTATGCATTGTATCTTGCTTATTAAAGACTTAATAACTAACATTCACATATAAGCAAACACATGCCACATTTGTCATTTGAAGTATGAGTTACCTCACTCAGGATAATTCTTTTTAGCTCTATACATTTACCTTCGAATTTCATGATTTCATTTTTTTTCATAGCTGAGTGGTATTCCCTTGTGTAAATGTATGGCATTTTCTTTATTCATTTTCTATTGAGGAATATCTATATCATTTCCAGTTTCTTTCTATTGTGAATAGAGCAGCAATAAATATGGATGAGCAATTGTCTCTGTGATAGGACAAAGCATCCTTTGGGTATATGTCCAAAAGCAGTACAGCTGGGTTTGAGGTGCATCTATTCCCAAATTCCTGAGGAACCACCACATTGATTTCTGTGGTAGCTATACAAGGTTGCATTCCCAGCAGCAATGAATGAATGTTCCCTTATTCCATCTCCTCACCAACATGAGCTGTCACTTGTATTATTGATCTTGGCCATTTGGGCTAGTATAAGATGAAATCTCAAAGTAGTTTTGATTTACATTTCCCTGATGACTAAGGATGTTAAACATTTCTTTAAGTTTTACTCAACATTTGTGTTTCCTCTTTTGAGAATTCTATTTAGATCAGCACTGCATTTTTAAATTGGGTTATTTTTTTTCTTGGAATCAGTTTTTTGAGTTATTTATGTATTTTAGATATTAGCCCTCTATCAAATGTGTAGTTGGTAAAAATCTTTTTCCATTTTGTAGGCTGCCACTTTGTCCAAATGATGATGTCCTTTACCAGGCAGAAGCTTTTCAGTTTCATGAGATACCATTTATTAATTGTTGTACTTAGTACCTTGTGCTAATAATGTTCTATTCAGAAAGTCTTTTCTTGTGCCAATGACTTCAAAATTATTCTCACTTTCTCTTCTATTAGATTCACATAAAAGCATTATTTGAATTCCTTGATCCAGCAAGAGTTCAGTCTTGTGCAGGCTGAAAAGGATGGATTTTATATCCACTTTTCCATGTGCAGCCATCCAGTTTGACCAGCACCATTTGTTGATGATGCTGTCTTTTTCTCAGTGTGTATGATAGAGCATGAATCTTAAAGAGTCCTTATTAATAAAATCAAACCTGAGGCCAGTTATTGGGGTGAACTGGAAGATCAGACACAGAACAAGCGACAGCTACCTCATCTTGTCAATTCCTCAGCTGGTCTTGTTTCCTAAGACTGGAAGCTTCTGTGTCCTCATCCCAATGGTTCTCAGTTGAACTAATGCTCAAAAACCTGAAGCTTAATCAGGCCAAATGCTTCTCGTTTTTGGTCCTCATACCTTATATACCTTTCTGCTTTCTAACATCACTCACTCCCTGGGATTAAAGGCTCGCTTTCTGGGATTAAAGGCGTGTGTCACCATGCCTGGCTGTTTCCAATGTGGCCTTGAACTCACAGAGATCCAGAGGGATTTCTACCTCTGGAGTGCTAGGATTAAAGGTGTGAGTGCCACCATTTTCTAGCCTTTGTATTTAGTGGCTGTTCTGTCTCTGACCCCAGATAAGTTTATTAGGGTGCACAATATTTTGGGGAACACAATACCACCACAGTATTTCTGGCTTCTTTATCAAAAATCAGGTGTAGATTTATGTCTGGGAGTTCCATTGATAAACATTTCTGTTTTATGACAATACCATGTTGTTTTTATTACTATTGCCCCTTAGTACAATTTGAGGTCATAGACGTTGATATCTCCCACCGTTTCTTTATTGTTCAGGATTGTTTTAGCTATGTTTATTGTTGCTGTTTTTGTGTATGTGTATTTCCATTCGAAAGTAAAAATTGTCATTTAAAGTTATGTGAATAACTGTGTTGGGATATTGATGGAGATTGCATTGCATTGATATGTAAATTGCTTTTGATAGGATGGCCATATTTACTATACTAACCCTACCAATCCATGAGCATTTTCTGATATCTTCTTCAATTTCTTTATTCAATGTCTTAAAGTTTTTATCATACAAGTCTTTAACTTGCTTGGTTACAGTTATTACAAGATATTTTATATTTTTGAAGCTATTGTGAAGATTGTTTTTTCCCTGATTTCTTTCTCAGTCTATTTGTCTTTTATCTATAGGAAGGTTACTGACTTTTGTGAGTTAATTTTTTATCCAGCTACATTGCTGAAATTGTTTATCAGCTGTAGCCTCCAGCTCAGATAAAACAACACAGAGACTTAATAATTATGAAGGCTTGGCCGATGCCTTAGACTTGTCCCACTAGCTCTTATAACTTAACCCATTTTTATTCATCTATGTGTTGCCACGTGACTCATGGCTTTTACCTTTCCTTTTGTGAGTCTTGCTCCCTTTCATCTGGCTAGTGACTCCACCTTTCTTCTTCTCAGAGCTTGCTCTGTCCAGAAGTCTTGGCTATAGCTCCTGCCTAACTATTGGACATTTAGCTGTTTATTAAACCAACCATAGTGACATATCTTTACACAATGTAATCAAATATCTCACAATATTTTTGTTTATAAGAAAAAAATAGTCTCTTTCCACTATCATGTCTTTAATAGTTTTCTTCATTTCATTCCACTGTTTGTGTTTTAATAGATATCATTAATGGATTTATTCATACCGTCTTTAAGGGCCTTGGTCATATTCATAATAGCTACTTTGAAGTTCTTGTTTTGCACTTCAGTTACATTGCATTTCTCAGGGCCTACTGTAGTGGATTGCTAGGCTCTAATGGAGATACATTGTCCTGGTTGTAACTGATTTTCATTTTAATCTGTGGTCTAAGCATCCAGGTTTGTAATGATTGTAATTCTATGTATTAGTATCTGGTCTTATCTTTGTTGGGTGGGTTTTCTAGTCCCTGATTTCTGTTGCCTTCTCTGTGTCTCAGGAACACATGGTAGCTATGGGTTGCTTGATAGGGAGTGCTTCTGAGTCCTTGCCAGATGTAGTCTCCTGGTGTCCTAGGTAGAACTTGTTTGTAGGTACTGGAAGCTGAATGGAATGGGGATGTGCTAGAAGGGTAGGGGGTAAAGGGGGTCATGGGAAAAAGGACAATTGGATCTGCCATGAGGATCTGTGGAGTCTACAAAAAATGGAAGAAGAAATGGAAGGCAGGTCCCTGTAAATGGTCTGCTATAAGGCCAGGGGTGAGACTGAACAATTGAAATAGGGGTCAAAAGGAGCATGAAGATTGCCTACCTGATTCCCTGGCTGGCAGGGCCAGTGGGTTTCCAGGGAGATTGCCTTGGGTATTAAGAGGTGAGACAAAGGGAAAGCATAAGGAAGGAAGCTTTATATATATATTCAAAATACAACATTTTATATTTATATTAGATATATATATATCATACCCAAAAATAATCTTTTATATTTTAAATATTAAATATTCAATGAAATAATATAATATTTTATATTTTGAATATTATCATCCTTTAAGAACAAGGAAATTCTGTCATTACAAAATTATAGATGAAATTGTAAAGTATTATGATGAGTAAAATAAGCCAGACACAAAGACAAATCATTAAAACTTTTATGGTCTCACACATACATAGAATCTAAAATATTTGAGCCCATAGAAGCAGATAATAAAATGGTGGTTTCAAGGGTTTGATAATTGGGGGTGGGGAGAGCATTATTGTGCAAAGGAAGAGAAGATTCCATTAATTAAGATGAATGAGTTCTGGGAATCTATTGTACAACATAGTGACTTTAGTCAGTGTTTTATGATTGAAAATTGCTAAGAGAGTAGGTGTTAAATGCTCCCATCACATCATTAAAGTGATAACTATAGAAGTAGATAAATATTCAAGTTTGACTGATTTGCTCATTTTAGTGTGTGTGTGTGTGTGTGTGTGTGTGTGTGTGTGTGTGTGTGTGTGTTGAGGGAGAGAGACATCAGATCGTATGCCAAAAAGTACATATATTTTTACTTGTAAATTATGCCTTAACTAAGTTGGAGGAAGAGAATAGTTAGTAGAGAAATAATACATAAGCAGAGACTTAAAGATTGGAGAGAAGAAACTTGGTTTGAACAGTGCTTACTAAGTTGTTTTCCTATCATTGCTTTTGGTGGCATCTGGGAAATGAATCTTGTATTTAAAGGTACAGAGGAAAAAAAGAATCATATTGCTTGTGACATTTATGACCATTAAGAAAATTATTTGAATTAGAAAAAGAAGTGCTTGCAGAAAGCCTAGATAAGTGAGAACTTGTGGTGTTAAATCAGTAGTTTAGACATTTCAAGTTATTGAGGATAATTTTTCTGTTATGATCATAGAATTATGCTGACCCCAATGTTGTTTTTAGATCAATGCAGGCAAAAGCATCAATAAATTAATCTGTGTTCACCAAACAACACCATTTACTAACTCCCTAGCATGAACTGGCTTTAGTGTTGGCTCAGGGGTCATGTACCACTAAATCAATGACCCCCATCCTCACTGATTTCCATCATTTGTTGGACATACGTACCTCTTGGGCTGTCCAAGTTATACACGAAGAGAAGCAAACCTATTGTTTTATACTTATCCTAATAAAATATTGAAAATTGGATGTCTTCTGTTCAGTGTTGATAATGATATCACTTGAGTGCTATTCTGCGCAACACAGAAGTGCTGTAGATTATATTTTAGAAGGAACTGTGTCTTCAGAGACCAGCAGAAAGGGCTGGATATTTTGAAAAGTAAAAGTTGAAGCAGAGGACTGGCATGTTTGGGACATTTAATAAATACAGATTGAGTTGCCCTTGTTTTGTTTGTTCCATTGAATGGTTTTTCTTTTCAATCAGTAAAGGCAAATACCTTACTCAAAACTGAGAGAAAAGAACACACACACACACACACACACACACACACACACACACACACACACACACTGACTATGAAAAATAAGATAAGTTTTAATATAAGCTGTTTTATTCAAGTGGATGGCTTGGTCCAGCCCCACTACAGAGGAAGGCAAACGATGGGGACAGCTCTCCTTCAGACATGATTAACTGTCAGTCATTTTCCTGTTAGTGGCTGAAGGGCAAAGGAAGTGCAATAGTTTTGATCCCACTGATTAAATCAAGAGTGTATAGGTTTGAAGGGCAAGGATGGAAGATTAAGTTAAATCACAGAAATTCAACCAGAGGAAATAACAATTAAGATGATCAGACTATCTCCCACAGGAGAGAGGAAACATTTTGAGAGTGCTACCTTGTCACTGGCATTAACAACCCAATTTTGTAAGTCCAATTTGATTCATTCATCCAACAGATATTTATTAAGTGCCCACTATGTTGCAGAAACTGTTCTGAGCACTGAGAATACAGCCAAGAGCAGTCAGGCAAAGTGTCTATCTTCATGAAGCCTATAATACAGTCCAGGGAAAAGACATTAAATAAACACATACATAAAGTGTCAGTAGTGATGAGTGTAAGGGAAACTAAACTCACACACAGCAGTCCCACTACATTATTATGTCACATTACATTGGCCAAGCAAGTTATTAAAGCCAGAAAGGATTAAAAGAGAGGAGAACAGAATTAGACAACACATTTAAAGGGAGGGACTGCAAGAGCACAGACTCATCTTCAGAGGTTATGAACTGAGGGCTGGTAAGAACTGACTATGCTCTAAAGGAATCTCACTGTCGGGCACACACCCAACTGGGAGGTAGGTACAAATGTGAAAAGTCAAGGTCACTTATCTATAGATAGCATAAACTTACTCCCAATTTCTTGGTCATTTAGACCTTCTTCAGCAGAGTTGTGGGGAAATTAGCATGACAGTTAACATGTCACTCAATCTTACATATTCCTTCAGCCAGGAGTAGAAGAACACACCTATAATCTGGGCCCTTTGAATGCAAATGCAACAGAATCAGGAATGTAAACAGACACAGTGATTTCCAGGTCCACAGGTACTACATGACACCTTAACTCAAAAACAAAACAAAATGAAACAAACAAACAAACAAACAAAAAACCTTGTTTTTATATAATTGCTGATTTTTCTATAAGATAGGAATAGTTGTGGAATTTCATCAACACATTCATGACCCATGTCTCCAGGGACATTTTTTTGTGGAAATAACATGCAAGTTAATCAATTGGTGAAAATATATTTCATCAAATATTCAGTTTCTTAATGTTCAGTGTAAAGCATTGACCAACACAGGCAGAGGAAATAAAGCCATACAGCCTATATCTTGGAAGGAAATATGTTCAAGATACAGAATTCTTTCCAAGCCATGGCCTTTTAAAGAGAAGGCATTAATCTAAGAATATTTATTGCAGGGAGTATATGTGTGTGTGTGTGTGTGTGTGTGTGTGTGTGTGTGTGTGTGTGTGTGTATATATATATATATATATATATATATATATATATATATATATATATATGTAGCAGGATAGGTAATTCTCATATAAGTGATGCCCAGCCTTGCTCTTGACTAAGGCTCATGCTTGCAAAGACCCAAAAGGAGTGAAGCCAAAAATGCAGAGTTACTGACTATACATTTCTAAGCCACTGAATACAAGTGTCAATACAAAAGTTAGGATGTAATATAAGCTTTCCTTTCAAAAGGCCACTGCCTGGCAAGAATTCTGTTAAATAGATGGAGGTCCAAGCCAAAGAACTCACATTATCCTGATTATATTAGGCTGGCTTTCTTGGGTGGGAAGAGTAGTTCCAATACATGACATCTGTGTGACCTTTTCATGCATGGTAGCTTACAGTGTCTTTGGGCCTCTTTTCTGTCCTGATAGCAAAGAAAGCCCTGACCACAACCCAAAGAAGAATAAGGAAGAGAGAAAGCTGCCTCCCAGCCTTCCCTGGCCCTCCATAGGGCCGGGATAGCCGAAGATGATCATGAGACAGAATCACAAGGCCAAATAGCTGGCTTTCTATGTGCAATCTTCCAAAATTCTTTGAGCCAAAGTGGGTCAAATGCTCAAGCATTAATTTCTTCAATCCAATTGGTCATCTTCTAGGAGAATGGTTTGTGTCCAGAAGTTGGATAACCTTAGAAGGGACTGCTCCTCTAAAATAGGTGCCCGAGTCTGAAAAAAAGCGTCAATGGTGGATAAAGCAGCAACGGTGGATAGCATTCTCTCTGCAAGAAAACTGACATCATGTCTACCAGTTAAAAGCCAGCTCACACACTTACCCAGGAGCAAAACCTTCCTATGAGGTAGTACAGTATTTTAGAATCTCCTGATTATAAAATACCTCAAAACCTAACCTTTTGTTTCTCCCCATTATGCAGAATTTCTGCAAGTCAGGCTGAGCTCACTTCAACTATTCACTTCCCTCCCTTCCTTCCTCCCTTCCTTCCTCCCTCCCTTCCTCCCTTCCTCCCTTCCTCCCTTCCTCCCTTCCTCCCTTCCTCCCTTCCTCCCTTCCTCCCTTCCTCCCTTCCTCCCTTCCTCCCTTCCTCCCTTCCTCCCTTCCTCCCTTCCTCCCTTCCTCCCTTCCTCCCTTCCTCCCTTCCTCCCTTCCTCCCTTCCTCCCTTCCTCCCTTCCTTCCTTCCTTCCTTCCTTCCTCCCTCCCTCCCTCCCTCCCTCCCTCCCTTCCTTCCTCCCTTCCTTCCTTCTCTCTTACTTTTTAAAGGCTAGTGGGTGGTAGGTGGGCATGTGGGTGTGTACATGTGTGTGTGTGTGTGTGCACCCACACGTGTGTGTGCATCCCTGCATGCACGTATGCTTGTGAACATGGCAGTTGAAGAAGTCAGTTCTCTCCTTCTACCTTCTGAGTCCCTGGTAATCAAACTGAAATCATCGGGCTTGACAGCAAGCACTTGTACCCACTGGGCCATCTCACCTGCATTCTGATTTTTTTTTTTTAAACAGAGACTTACTAGGTAGTGCAGTCTGGCCTTGAGCTAGAAGTCCTCTTGCTCTGGTATCTATAATGTTTGAATCATAAGGGGAGCCACTGCACCTGTCTGGAGACTTTCCTCTCTCTGATGTGTCTGACATCCATTATATGGTCTAGACTTTGGGGGTCCACATGTTTGTGTCAGTACATAACAATGTTTGGCAAGGGGCTGAGGGAAGGTGCAAAGAATAAGTTTATTTTTTTTTTCTATTTTCACATAGGATGAAGCAAGGAGCAGAAATAGGACTTTACTCTCTCCCTTACCACAAGATTTCAATAGGCTTTACATTTTTACCTTCCTTCATCCTCTCCAAATTACCTCTGTTGCATAATATTCCCTGTAAGAAATCAGGGTGATATTGAAATGTCACCCATTGAAGATGGTACCATTGCCTCTCTCTGTAGATGGGGAAGGTGAGACTCTAGGAATTAAGGAAATAACTGAGGTTTATACTCGTCTGTTCTGTATGTGTCAGTTTGTGTGTGTATGTGTGTGTGTGTGTGTGTGTGTGTGTGTGTGTATGTGTGTGTGTGTGTTATACTCATACGCACACATAGTAATAGTGTATAGATAGACAGATACTATGGGTCTTTAATACCTGAAGGCTCCTGTGTTGAAGGCTTAGCTCATTGTGGTACTACTAGGAACCAGAGGGATCTTCTATGGTGTATAGGTAAGTGGGAAGTCATGGGAGGTGTTCTTTCAACAGGACTGTGGGACAGCTCTGTCTTCACTTACCCATGGTGAGTGAGGTAGTTCTGCAATGCACACCTAATACGATGTATTGCCTCACCAGAGCTCCAAAAGCAACGGAGCCAGGCAGCCATGGACTAACGCTACAACATGACCAGCCAAAATAAGTCTATTTTTATAAGTAGATTTATCTCTACATTTTTCGGTAACAGAAAGCTAATGCACTGTGTATAATGGGACTGATGTTCCTCTTAGCCAAAGGTCCTTATTTAACCACCTGCTCCAGGTATTTCATGGTTCTTTGAATTGCTGGGCGCTTTCACCTCCAGGCCTAAAGCTTCCAGAACTTAGCTCTCTTTCGATAATCTCCTTCCAATTCTGTGATACTGCCACTTGCCTATTTTCTAACAACTGACAGTGCTACATCTAATTCTAAACTGACTCCTTAGGTCATTGCAGGAGAACAATGCCAACATTTCTAAAGAAGCCGCTTCCAACCACACACTATAACTTGCTAAGTTCTATTTTTGACCCTACATTGAGATAGATGGTGGGTGGCTGCCTCATCCATAACAATCTCAGCCACTTATTTTTAAACACATTTCCTCGAGACTTTGATTTTGTGGCATAAGGCAAGTGTTGTACTGAATATGGTAGCACTAGGGATTATAGCAAGGAAAAATTATGCAAGTTGTTCAACTTTAGCTCTGTGCCAGGCAGTGCACTAGAGCCTTCAGATGATTTGTGCTATTCAGTCATCAAGTAATCTTGCAAAATAGCAACTTTTATTCCAACTTTAATGATGAAAGTGAGTTATGAAAAAGTAAGCCAGTGACATTATACATACTGATAGGTCCTTGAAGGACAAGGGGTTCAAATGTGTGTAATATAATGCTAGATGTTGCATTCCTTTAACATCCCACACTCATCTCTTATCTTACATTTATATTAACTCTTGGGGATCTCCTATCTAGACTAACAATATAGCAAAAAAGTCTTTCTTCCTTTCACCTGATGCTCACAGGAGTAAGGGCATCAGAACAAAATGATTTTTTACTGAGGTCAGTACTGTGCCTTGTTTATTGAACACTTTCTATATGCTGATACAGGGGAGAATTATGAGCAGAAATCCAGTGTCCTTAACTTCATAAAGCTTATGCATTTTAGGGGAAAAATTCAATAATCAATTTTCAATGAATATGATTGCAAAAGAGAGTAAGTACCAGAAATCTAGGGTCCTGACTACGCTGGAGTATCCATGAAGTAGATAGAGTAGGAGAAAACAAGAATCCAAGCAGAGAATAGTTCCTGAAATGAACATTTGGTAGCTGTGGTTATTCAATACCAAGTGGTCAGCCCTAAACACATAGATGTATGAGCAAACATTGAGTGAACTCAGCAGGCTTTATTTATAAATTTGTAGCAACAACATAGAAAAAATAAAACAAGAGGCCAAACAAAATAAAACAGACTGCATGCAGTTGCAAGAAGAAAGTGATGGCTTGAGGAAGAGGAAGACTTGGAGGGGAGGAAGTGAAGTAGACTCAGCCAAAACATATTATATGCACATGTGAAATTCTCAAAAATAAACAAATAAATAAAACCCCCAAATACTAAAACAGAATAAGATATTTTTCACTCAAGAAACATCACAAACAATAGAAGAACCAAAGGAAAGCCAGAGTGACCTCAGATAAGCGAGGAAATTAAAGTGTTCCAAGATTAAAAAAAAGAGATAAGCAGGTGTATTTAATGTAAGTTTCAATAAGGGCAGTGATAAGCCTGAACCCCTCCAGAAACCTGGATAATGTTCAACACACAGGAGGAATATGATCTGATTCATATCTTCAAACAACCTTCTAGGGGCTGAGGGCTAGGGACTGGGAGCTGGCAAAGTAGGAGCAGAGAATCAGGCCAAGGGGATATCATGTCAAAATAAGATGATGGATGCCTGTGCTTACGTGATGTAGGAGGAAGGATGGACAGATTATGTCCTGCTCACTCCTGTACTGTAGCAGCAGGTAGTATGCGCACATGCTCAGTAGCTGATAAGTGCCTACATAAATTAAGATGTGCTTTCAGGTTTCAATGGGGCCTGTCATATTTCATCTCTCATGTAATTAGGTTAAGCAATCAAATCAAACCAGATGTTGTGGTTATTACTATTATTACTATTATTGCCATTGCATTTGAGTACTTGTTAGACGCTTATTTTATGTGAAGTACTGTGCCAAGTCTCGTGCATATGCTGTTTGATTTAATCAGCTAAAAATATTATAGTTAAGACATTGAAGTGGGGATTGCTCCCCACTTTAAAGATAAGGAAAACACAGCTGAGACTTGTTACAAGCAGAAATTTATTCAGTCAAATATCAATCAGTACATTAGTGCATTCTTCAATTAATATAAGAGGGAATTACACAAGATGAAAGGCCTATTAGGAGGCAGAATAGGGTGGTGTACTAACCAGGGAGTGGAAGAAAGAGATCAATTATCACCATAGATTTGAAGGGTGGGCATAAGACGCAATTCCTGGAGCACAGAATGAAAGAGGGACATGTACAGCCTGTCTTGCAAGGAAGAGTGGCCCTTGATCCAGAGGCTCAGCCAACGCTCATGGACCTTTGAGGACAAACAAACCCTCTGACCCACTTCCTTTGCTCCCTTTGATCATCTCTTGGGCTCCCCAGTAGCTGGACCCAGTGGAGAGCAGAGGGTGCCAGAGCCCACAGATGTCATGTACACAGGGCTTCCTCCTCCATCAGGAGTCCATGTGGACAGCAGTGGGGAGGCAACCGGAGGACATCTAGATATGTGTAGGAATGCTGTGAGAATGTACCACACCACCAACACTGCTAGGCCTTTAGGTCAGTACAACAACCTCCCCAGGCCCCAACCCAAGAAGCTCATTTTTTGGCACTGTGATAAATATGATAAGAGATGATTTATGAGCAGAAGGGTCAGCTATAGTAGGTCATCCAGGAAGAGAGGAAATAATGTGGAAGTACCGCTGCTGTGAACTCGGTGAAGACATAATCTAACTTTAAGTGATTGTCCCCACCCTGTGCTTCAAGTCACTGGCCCCTCCAAACCTTCACAAGTGATTGCATGTCTAACATCAGTGTCATTTGAGAGACTGCAGGGCTGGGTGAGCCCACAGTAAAGGGTGTGGAAGCAGGCTAGAAGCTCTTCCATTCCTCAGAAGTGAAAGTAAACCTGAGCTCTAAAGGATATCGTCTCCTTTTTGCTTGAAATTTCTTAAATGTTCTAATTTCAGTGACTCTATTTCTGTCATATGAAGCTACCTGAGCTCAAAACCTTGATTGCTTGATTCTTTGAGGCCAGGGTTTGTCTGTGATTAGGGTTCTGCTGTAACATTCCTGTAAATGCTGCTTCTAAGGGTCAGTTCTCTTGACGATGTTTGTTCAGCTAATCACCAATCAGCAGCTCACATATGGATAAATTCTAGAAGGCTGGGGGCTGGGAGGATGGAGGACAGAGGAATCTGTGGCTGATATGTAAAATTAAATTAATTATAAGATAAAAATATAAAATAAGTAAACAAAACACATCCACCATGTACACCCAATAATCCCATACCTCACCCACTCTACCCTTAACATTTACACTCCTAACACACAATATGCATGAGCACACGCACACACACACACACACAGCTTCTAACTTTTTTGTAGGGTTGGACACAGTGGGTGAAATGGAATCTAGGCTCTGTCTGTTACCAACTACCTTCCTTTAGCTGAGACAACTATCTGACAGCCCTTTGTCAACCTCAGAGTTCCCCTTAGCAGACTTTCTTCCAGATATCACACAAGCAGACCCCACCTCATTGCTGACCTTTTTGGTTGACTGTGCACCAACAGAAGGCCTTGGCTGTTGTATGGATGGTGCTTGTCACGATTCAGCTCATTTTTTGGTCTCCGTTATTGTTTTGCATTCTCACCCTAGTCTCATGATTTAAGCTTCATATTCCATTTCAGCATTGACTATCTCTAGCTTCTTCATGCCCTGTGTTAAGGATAGGGCACTAAACATGACCTAGTTGTTCTGCTAAACACCCTTAGGACTCTTTCCTCCTCACATCTCTTTATTTTATTTTATTTTTTATTTGGTTTTTCAAGACAAGGTTTCTCTGTGTAGCTTTGTGGCTTTCCTGGAGCTCACTTGGTAGCCCAGGCTGGCCTCGAACTCACAGAGATCCGCCTGGCTCTGCCTCCTGAGTGCTGGGATTAAAGGCGTGCGCCACCAACGCCCGGCTTCACATCTCTTTAAACAGTGAGTGTAGGGATTGGAGAGATGACTTAGGGGTTGAGAGCATTGCTGCACTTCCAGAGGACCCAAGTTTGTTTCCCAGCACCCATGTTGCCCCGGGCACAACTACATGTGCGTGCTACTTCAAGGGAACCAATGCTTTCTCCTTTCTGCATGCACCTGTATTTACATAGTATATACTCACCCAGACACACACATGCACACACCTACACACATACACACACATAAGAATAGCACAATACAACTTTCAAAAGGCTGTGTGTAGCTTTTCAATCATCTTTGTGTTGCCAGACAGTAAATGGCCATTGTCCTAATGTGGTAAGAAGAGGAGGCTGGCACAGATCCCACCCAACCAGAGCATCTGTCACCTACCTCATGCTCTCTTCCTGTTCTTATGGTATGAAACTCCATTTCTGACTCAACAAATGAAATAACCCATTTGTAGCAGTGCCAAACTAATGTTTATTAGTTGATTTCATTTGAACGAGGCACTTGTTTGCTTTGAAAACCAAGAAGGCAAAATGCAGGTAATAAAAAGGCTCAACTGCTGCTCTTTTACATTTTTTCCTGTATCCTCTGCCTGCAAAGTCAAAAGTGCATTAAAAAGTAATATTGTGCTGAGCTCAGACATATGCAAACGTCTCTAGATATCTTGTCTCAATAAAGTTTATAGAATGCATTCCCAAAGGTCTGACAACAAAACAGAATAAATTGCAGGGCTCATAAAAATATAATGCATGCCTTTTTTTTTTCTTATATAAACAGGAGGAGACACGATGAGAAGGGAGTGTCTGGGCTGACGAGGTGGCCCTTTCTCACAATAGTCCTTTATCATTAACCTCAACACAGAAGAAACTCACTCTGAAATACACAAAAACACAGAGACATAGGAAGGAAAAGAATGGACACATTGCAAGTGGTGTGAATCTTCCAGGCACTCTTAAGTTCATTAAATCACCTGGTAAATTCCTTATTCAAGTTTCATGGATGTCTCACTGTGTGCCAAATGTAGAAGAAAATGAAGCAACCCATTTTCAGGGATTCAGTCTTGCCATAAAGAAACACGTGTCAGAAAACTAACCACACAATAGAATCTCCTTGAATTCTTAACACCTTAATTAGACACTCAAATTTGGGTCACCGCTGAACTACTTGCTACTGAGATTCAGAGAGAAGGAATCATGGCTTTCAGTTGTGTACCCACTGTGACCCCACCAGGGTCCAATTGACAGTTCCAATCCAGTGCACACACAGTTGACTAAATGGGGCACAAAACAAAATCAAAAGTCAAGTGTATCTGGAAAAAGGAATAATAAGGGTTGGGTAACTGGGACAAGAAGGCTGGAGAAAATGTGTAGGGAGATAGTAATCAGAATGCTTTATATACATGCAAGACACTGTCAAAGACCAGGTTAATTAAATCATAATGCAAAATTTCATGAGCTCAAGTTTATTATTATATGGATCAATATCAGGGTATAACGTGAGAAACCTAGTTGTTTATGCTTTTCCGTCACTCCCAATATACCCAGCTATCTTTGAAGCTTTGAAACACTCTGTGATGTGCACTTTGGAGCACACTAGTGATTACATACAAGCATTTTCCCAAATGTCCACATGAGGAATCTCAGGTTGAAGGAGTCTGAGAGACTTGCTCAAAGTCACTGGCCTCTAATTGGAACCTTGGCAATGTTGCTACAGGTGTATTTTGAGCACTGTTTGTCATACCTGCTCCAAGCCACTTCCCAAGCTTGTGGGTAATTCCTTGGTTCCTATTCCCTATCCTAGCCAGTCTCTTGACTGAGCAGGGTAGAGACAAGGTGTGTAAGTGGACTTAGGTGTGGAGAACATTGCCATCCTCTGAAATCAATGTTGTACACCACTTTCTGGGGGTTTAGAGAAGCCTCAGCCATTCACTAGTCTGCAGACTTCTCCTTAGCAGGTTGACTCCCAGACAGAATTCACTCTGCAGCAGAGATGTCATATAACTTTATTGTGTTGGCAATTTCATATCATGTTCTATCAGGATCTCCCCGTGTTAAGACTGCCTTCCTCTGGAAGATCACATTACTACTTGTCTCTAGCAAACTCTGCTGTGTTTCCTGAAAGTACAGCTATGGGCTGACACAATCCTGCACACGAACACGTGGAACAATTTTCTAACTGATGTAGTGTATATGTGGGAAGCCCTGGGCTCTATTTTCCACAGGTCAGGTCCTACTTGCAGGACTGCAGGTACTGCTCAACTGGAAGAAAAATTAAGACTGATAAATTTGTCAGTATTCCTATGTGAGGAATGGGAATTACTGCACATTGGAAACTACAGGGCATCAAATGGAAGCATGTTGGCTGTGTTTCTTTATTTAACACTGAGAATTAATTGAAGAGCACACTCACTAGCCATGCCTATTTAACACATAAATACAGAATCTCCTGTGAACAGAAGTCCAGACATAAGCCTCATTAAACATCGCTGTTAGGAAACAGAGGTACAGGTCTGTGAGATTGCAAGACCTGTACTGCTCTCATCATATCCAAAAAACTTGATCTTAGCCTAACTTCTTAATACAAATTCCATAGGTGAAGGTATTAGACAGGGGCCAGCATCACATTCAGAGACTTAGCCTGACCCACTAACCAATGGACAGAATCTACAGAAAGTGATGTTCCAATATTGCTGGACATCAGGAAGCAAAGAAGTATTAGAAGATAAGCTGTGCTCTTCCCTTTCATAAATGCCTCACCCCAACAAAAGGATTGAGCAAAGAAATCTAATCCTCTCAGTGTGCAGGGCTGTCTGCTCATCCTCCTGTGGACATCTAAGAGCTCTGTGGGACCAAGAGCATGAGGCATGCTGGGAAAATCAAAACAAGCACCTCAAAGCCCTCACCACATGTTATCCTGGCATTGGAGAAGTCCTCTGATCACTTAGTGAATGACCTGTCATGGGAATGGTGTGCATTCATTGTTAATTTCATGTACCAAACAGACACAAAGAGGTGGAGGGGGCGTTAAACAAAAGTGCCATGGTTAAGTGTTTTCAACTCTCTGTAATAAATTTATAGAATTTTCCAAGTTCATATAGGAGTTGATGGAAACAAATTAATAGATCGTATTTACTGTGTCTCCCTGAGACTCTAATCTGCCTCAGAAACTAGAAGCCACACATTTCTACGAGCTCCTGGGAGGCCTAGGTGGAGTTCGTGGACATAAAACTACCAATATCATCAGGAATGAAGCCATTAAGTGGAGGGCAATGGGATTTTCTCACAAGGGTATTAGTTTCCATATTCTATGTGATTCTCAGACTCCTGCAAGTATTTAGGTTTGAATTATAAGACAGTTACAAAGTCTCAACAGGCTGTTCAGAGCTGTTATATGGCTGATAAGACACTTTGACATAATTTGGACTTTAGGGCTTCCCACACCTATTGGAGAGAGGCAAATGTGCCTATGATTTCACTGGCCATAAACAGAACAGTGAGTATGTTCACCTCAACAGGTAGACTGAGGCAGACAGTGACTAGGAAGGAGTTCCACTGAAGACAGGGAGGAGGGAAAGGACTGAAATGTGTTCATACAGCAGCATGGGCTGACAGCACACAAACACTTTAGCATCAACTAGACCTGAACTCAAGTGCCAGTCTCAGTCACTCCCAGTTTCATGGGGCCAGATGTTCCGAGTTTAAAAGTCTGAGTTTTACTGTCTTAAGAACTATATGTATGTCTTAAGTTTACTTTTTAGTAAGCTTAAGAAAAGAGAAAAATATAGTAATGATAAATATTAGAGAAAGTGAAGAAATGGTATTGTATGTCTTTATGTAAATTAATTTACTTATTACAAACTACTGGTAAATACTTTGACTTTGCTTACAAAGGAAAACTAACAAACAAGATTCCATAGGGTGAAGAATCTACTTATTGCTAAGACAGAGCCACCCCTGAACCACGGGCATGAACCACAAATTGATATACATAATTTTTGAAGCCCACCTCCAAAACCCCCCTTAGTGCCTTGTTAAAGATAAGCTGTTCTTTAGAAAGACACACAGAGATAAAACCCTACACACACACACACACACACACACACACACACACACACACACACACACACACACACACACACACGAGGAGGGAGGAGGCCAGGAGAGGGGGAGAGAGCTGGTGTTCAGAGTTTACCTGCATCACACAAGCTGTTCTCCCCATTGTACAGGTCAGCAAGGCTATGGCACAAATCATGCTGAGAAAGGATCAGACTCCCATCCTGGAGTCTGTAAGCACTATCACATAAAGACTGGACTGCAAATGGAATTAGTATTCAACAAGAGATTTATACTCATCATAGACCTTAATTGTGTCCAATTAATGCTTGGTCTGATAAAATGATTAATTATGATTTTATTAGACCCCTTTTGGGAACATGGTGGTAAAGAATGAGGGTTGCATAATAAGATATACTTGTGTTGGTGGAGGCTCAGTCTTCTGCCAGAAAGCATCCTGGGTCAACTGAGCACATCCTTGACTTTGTAGAAATCCTGGGATGTTCTTATGTCTCAAAACCTTCAGCCCATCTATTGGAGTAGGGAAGTCAGCCAAAATCCACACAATGGGTAAAGGTAATAGCTGGTCTTTGGCTCAGCTTTTCTGAGCATCTATTTGTTCACTAGTAAAGTGAGAACATAATAGTTATTTAAATGATTTTGTCAGTAGTGGTGTTGATTTGCAAGGTAATTTAAGTGTGTATCAGACAAGAATATTTACTAACTGGTACTTAGGATTCATAGTGGAAGCCATAGTGCTATCTCCCTGTATTTCTTATCAGGTCAGTGTGAAGATGAAACATGGTTGACATGTGTACCCCTAAAATGTTACATATCTACAGCAATGCAAAGTATACTGAAACTCTCCTGTATCCCTCATATAGTTGGATAAGGACCTTAATTTCCTTAGTACGATGCCTACCAAATCCTGACTAGTAGAATTCCATGGAGCAGAGATGGGTGGCTAAGTGTTTCTAAGTCAGCTTTTCTCAAAATGTACTGTAGAAGACACTAGAATTGCCATAAATTCCAGTAATGCAGATGGAAACTTCAACAATAAAAGAGGGCTAGCCAGGCTGAGGGGCAGGCTCATCAGTTAAAGCTTGCTGAACAAAGTGAGAACTGAAGTTCAGATCTCCAGCACCCACGTAAGGCAAGTGGGTGCAACAGTCCTCATTTCAGTCTCAGAAGGCATAGATGAGGATCTCCTGGGTCAAGTTGGTTGTCACAACTAGCCATGTCAGCTAGCTCTGGGTTCAATTGGGAAATTCTGCCTCAGAAAGAGGGAGATAGGCCAGGTGGTGGTGGCAGACACCTTTAGTCCCAGCACTCAGGAGGCAAAGGCAAGAGGATCTCTGAGAGTTTGAGGCCAGCCTGGACTACGGAGTGAGTTCCAGGACAGCCAGGGCTGTTACACAAAGAAACCCTGTCTCAAAAAGGCAACAACAGCAAAGGGAATAAGATGGGAAGAAATGGAGGAAGATTTCTAGATTCCCAAAATTAATCTTGCTCCCCCACCCTGCTACAAAACATAGATATGTCCATGTGCATGCACACACACCTATATGCCCACTGTGTACCTTCACACTTTCAAGGGTGCACTCACACATATACATAGATCATATAAATATATACATAAAATGATGGCAGAGGAAAGGATTGCTTACCAAGAAATTGGACTATGGATTTGTATATCATAACACTCAAAAATAATCACATGCCTGGTATGGTGGTTCACCCCTTTAATTCTAGCACTCGGGAAGCAGCTGCAGGAGAATTTCTAGGAGTTCCAGGTCAGTCTGGTCTACATAGTAACTTCCAGTCTAGATAAGGATATATAAGTAGACCCTGTCTCAAAACTAACTAACGAACTAAACAATAATAACTACAAACTAAAAACTTCTAAAAAAGATTACATAAGTTTGGCTAGGATCCCAGTTTTATTGAGCCCTAGAGCCTCTTGCTTATGAAGAACTTTTGCATGTCAGAGAGACTGTTTACTTAAATGGATCCTGCTCTACCAGCACCACACTGGCTTGGAGCAAATAATAAAATGTAAACACGTTGATTGCCTACTGTTTGTTTGTATTTTTTCTCTGTCAAGGTAAAGACAACATGATTGCTTTTTAAGTAGGTAGGGAACCGGTAGTCATCTTTCTTTAAGTGGCACTTTTTGCATGCTGAAGGCACAGTGGCACAAAGGACACGTGTCTTGTACAAAGAATAAGAATATGTAAGAGACTCCAGAGTGGAAATGTGATACTTGTTATCTTCAGGATATCATAGCCACTTATCAGGCCAATGTCCTCTTCTTACAGCCAGAGAGAATGAAAGAACAAAGAGAATAGGAAGTGAGCCAGACATTGGGGACTTAGCAACTTCAGCAAAATTGTATTTCTCTATTTATGAAGATATCTAAAAAGAGTGTATAGTATAAAATGTGGGAGTGACTGTTTATACATTTCCTCAGTGTTAAAAATAAGCAAAAAGCCAAGCTGGGCATGGTGGCACATATCTGTAATCCCTGCACTCAGGAGCTGAGTCCTGAAGGTCAGAAGGCCAAGGCTACCTCGGCAATAAACAAACAAGTTCCAGGCAACTCTGGGGCTATAAGAGAACTTATCCCAGAAAAAGCAAAATGAAACAAAGTTTAAAAATGGGAGAAAGTCTCTAGTTAATCTGTCTTTCTCTCTCTCTCTCTCTCTCTCTCTCTCTCTCTCTCTCTCTCAATGCAAAAAACAAAATAGAGGAAAAATGAAGAGAAAGAAAAAATGAGGGGAGAAAATCAATAATTGTGTTTTGTCCAAGTTCAACTAGTTGGCAGTGGACCAAGGGCTTTCAAAGGCTTACTTTTGATCTCTGTGCTTTATTGGTCTCATCAGTGAAATGGAGTTAATAACAGCTTTACAGCCTAATGGTGAGGGTTAAATTCTGAATGCGTCCAGCTGTTGTATCTGCTACAGGACAGACTGTGTGTGTATCTGCTCCCCACACTTTCTATGTCTCTGCATAAGAAAAAGTCCTATGTATGCCTTCTTTGTGGTCCCCCAAAAATCTTTCAGCCCAAGTCCACATTCATTTCCATGCCTTTTTAGTTCCTTCCCCTCCTCTATTCTATCCTCTTACTCTCTCCTCATCATCCTTCCTCTTACTTCTTAGACCAACAAGGCCAAAATAGGTCAAGACCAAAGCAGAAGAGTCATAAAAGAGGACAATGATGTGAGACATTGGAACCCTGGTGATGTGTTTAGTCTCAAATCCTTCTGCCCTCTATCCTTTTAGAGGTGACACCCTGAGTTGTACTTCTGGGAGATAATCCCCTACCCCAGCTTTCATAAGTCCACACAATTCTCATTTCTAGATGCTGTCAGTTATGACCAACTCTCCCTTGCTCGAAGTTGGAGATACAAATAGAAAATGGCTGAGACTGAGCAATGCATAACATGTAAGTCCTTAGATCTGCTAAAAAATATGAAGTTGACCTAAAGAGTGAAAAAAAGTTGAACAGCATTGTCTCCACAACCAGGATGTAGCTGTGCACATCACTACCTAGAAGAGAGCTAGTCCCAATTTCCATTCTCCAACCAAATTTTCCATCCAGTTATCTTTGTAGCATCTATTGAAGAAGATCTTGTGAACTGCCACTGGGAATTCATTTGTACATGACAAACAGAGTGAACCCATTATAAAGAAGCATGATTATAATAAAAATGAAAGCAATATATTTCCATTTAAGTAAGAATGGATGAGATTCTTACTTTAAATTTGAGGAAATTCATAGTGAAAAATTTAAATTAAGCAATATGAAGAGTAGGAAATACATCTAATAGTTGGACCTTTACTCCTGGGCAAGATTAGAAGAGACAAAGGGTTTGCTGGAGCCCATTCAAAGGGCTACTGATGAGTACAGTCTTCTCTAAACCTATGTTCCTGTACTGATTCCTAGGCAGTGATTTATCATGTTCACATGCATCAAAGAAAAGATAATGTTAGCAGATATAACCATGGAATGAAAGAGCTAAAATCTTAGTACCTCTAAATTATTATGAGTTTTAAAATATAATATGTATTATGTCTTTCCATGGAAGAGCCAACTCAAGTATTAGCATACAAATTCTCATTAATGCTAAAATGAGGTAGCATTATTCATTTGAACAATATATTAATGTTGTATTTTTAGAACATTATATAGTACAAGTGCATACTGTTCTTCAAAACAAACTAAAGAAAGGCGAACAATGTTTATCTCAATTTGATAAGATAGCTTGGTTATTGCATTAGGGTAAATGAGCTATCTTAAAGTATATCTTATAGACCCTAATACAGCCAGAAATAAAACCCTATTTTTAGTTCCTGCATCTATGTAACTTGGTTGTAGCTTACAGATCCATGATGCCCTGATATTGTTAAAAGATTCTGAAAAGTTTATTATAAGAATAAAATTGTAGAATTACGGAGAAAATAGGTGACTGCTATCAGAGTAAAATGCTTCAGGAATAGGTAGAAAGTGATAAAGAATGGGCCAATAGTATAACCTGAGCCCTGCAATTAAAGGATGTGGGAGTGATCTGAAGGAGCTGCAGCAAAGGCTTCAGGAGCCAGGCACAGGCTCTTACCTCTCACCAATGGGCATGTGGTACCTGTCCATGTCCTATTGCTGTCAAGAGACACCATGACTACAGCAACTCTTACAAAGGAAAGCATTTAACTGAGACTTACTTACCATTTCAGAGGCTTAGTCCACTGTCATCATGGTGGGAATCATGGAGGCATGCAGGCAGACATGGTGTGGGAGAAGTAGCTGAGTTCTACATCTGTATCTGCCGGCAGCAGGAAGAGAGTGACACTGGGCCTGGTTTGAATATTTGAAGTCCCAAGGCCTACCTCCAGTGACACACTTCTTCCAGAAAGGCCACAGCTACTCCAAAAGTCTGCATATTCCAATCCCTGTCAAGTAGTGCCACTCCCTAATGACCAAGCATGTAAAGATATGAGCCTAGGGGAGCCATTCCTATTCAAACCACCACAGTTCCTTTCTGGAAAAAAACAGACACTCACACATGATGGGACAAAGCTGCAGGGGAGGGCTCAGCAGCTAGAGTCATGGCAGGCCTGGGATGCCATGCTGACCTGGATGACTCAATCTTGCTGGCCAGGTCCTGTAACATCATTTTGCACATCCCTTGTTTCTCAGTGTTTTATGAAGCTAATGTCTTTTCCCTGAACAGGGAAACTAGTGACTTAACTGTGTTTCAAGACTCAAATGTTTTTTTCCCTGCAAGTCTTTGGTGCCTGTTAGTTGCAAATCCTATTAGTTTTCATTTACCTAGTAAATCCAGCTCCAAGGTACCCAACACCCTCTTTTGAATTTCACAGGCCCCTGTACTCACATGCATACATCAACACACACACACACACACACCACATACATACATATATGTAATTACAGTGCTGGGGGTTGAACATAGAACCTTGCAAAAGCTAAATGAGAACTCCACCACTAATACACATCCCTGAACCCTTATGTGGTATTACTTTTACCTGTGTCTTAGCAACATACAGATTCTGTTGTTTTTAAACATTGATTTTGGTCTTCTCACTCTGGTATTATGGCTCAAACATTGTATAGTTAATATATGATAGATACTCTGGATTCTCTTATGTTTCTTTGAATGTATTTATTTGAAGTATGTTCCAACTAACTTGACTGCGTTCAGAATCCAAATTCTGACTTTTCCTGGTACAGGCTAGCTGAAATCTTTTTGATAGGTTGCTTTTTGTGTGTGTGATGATTGCATCTATCCTGTGTAAACAGTTCAAAAGCTAGCCAAGGGTTTGAGCAGAGTTTGTAGGTAGCATTTAGCACTCCACCTCATACACTTTCTTCTTTATTGAATTATATACTTCACTTTATATGACACTGTTTTCTCCATAACATTAGACAAAAGCTATAAAGTACAGCTGAGGAAAAAGCATCTCATTTCCTTCCTTATTCTATGTCATTTTGATTGTTCTCATGTGCCTTTAGAAATTTTTCACATAATTTATATTTGTTATGCAATAATATTGTACAAATAAGAGCTGCTCTGACTGTCAATCAGTGAGAACTGCCATGCCAGTGTTTTAGTGGATATGGTTATTCTTAGATATATCCTGTTGTAATTCTCATCTAAAATGTACATTAAAATAAAGTGAAAAGGGGCTGAAAATATGGCTTAGCATTAAGAGTATATACTACTCATGAAGATGACACTAGTTCACATTGGGTGATAGCTGCCTGTAACTGTAGATCCAGGGAATCTGGCAGTGTCTTCCACAGGCATCAGGTGCATATACCACCCCCCCCCAAACAGAGGTGCACGTGTACACATAATAAATATAAATTACAAAAAGAATAAAATGGACACTTTGAAAAGAGAATCTTCAGTGAAGGATGGAACTTAGTGGATTTCAAAGAACATGAATGTTTGTGCCCATGAGTAAGTACAAGCACAAGATCAGGAGAAAGCAGGACCTTCATGGAGTCGAGACAATGTGCTCACAGCCAAGACACAACAGAATCTCCTGTGGCTCTGCCTGACCACAGGGTGGAGTACAAGGAGCCATCTGGAAGTGAGTTCATTGCATAGACGTAGTTCTGAGGACTTGTGCAGAAATCCATAGGGCTGCCAAGGAGTTTAAAGCAGAGCAGTAACATGACCTGCAAGTTCACTTTGAGTGTAAAACAGAATGAGAGAAAGGACCAAAGAAATAGAGACCAGCTAGGAGGTTCCAACTATGCCAACAAAGGAGGGAGAAAAAAAAAAGAAAGAAGACTGTGGGGAGAAATGGAGAGAGGGAGGGAGAGAGAAGGAAACATGTAAATTGACTCATTATATTATAGTGTGCTTTGGGATTCCAAAGGATAATGACAATAATTCTAGTCAGGAGAACTGCAAGGTGACTCCAGAAGTACAAGCAATTGTCACACAAACCTGATGACCTGCATTCTACCCTGGATCCCATGGCACATTGTAATCCAAGGAAAGAACAGACTCTGTCCTCTGTCCTCTGTCCTCCATACTCATGCTGTAGTACACACACACACACACACACACACACACACACACACACTCTCTCTCTCTCTCTCTTTTTCTCTCTCTCTCTCACACACACACACTCACACACACACACACTCTCGTGCACATACACGCACACACATACACACATGCACTCATACATACACACACACACACACACACACACACACACACACACACACACACACACAAAACTCCAGTTAGAAAAATCAGTAAATAACCTAAGATAAAGACATCATTTAAATTTAAATTTATTTAGTTTTTTATGGACTGAATTGTACTTCCCAAAAATAAGTGGTTTGAAATAATAGCCCCCAGTGTGAGTGTATTTGAAGACATACTTTTAAGGGAGTAAATAAAGGTAAATGAAGTTATAAAGGTGGTGTCTTAACCAACAGGATTTTACTTGCAAGAATAAGAGCAAAGTCATGTGCACACAGAGAAAAATTTCACATACAATATAATGACCACGTGGCTAGTGACATCCAGCAAAAATAGCCCCAAAAGATGCAACCCCTCCAGCCCAGAAAGTGATAAAAAAATTGCTGCTAAGTACACCACTCGGTCTCTGATATTGTATTATATTTTTAGTCCTAAAAAGACTAATATGTGTTAGTAGTTCTCAGTTTTTAACCATCTATTCATCTGTAAATTCTTTCATTCAATATGTCATTGCTGAGGATCAGCCATCAACCATGGTATAAGCTAGAATATAACCAACACACACACACACACACACACACACACACACACACACACACACACTCGTCTCTACTTCTTATTCTTCCTTCTCACACTGTCAGTGATAATAGTGGCACTTGCACAGTCCCTGCAGTGACGGTGATCATTAGTACTGGCCAGGAGCATGATCCACTTGGAGGAAACCTAGTTTAATTACCCCCAACCTGTAGTACCCGGTTGAGGCCCCAGTCTGAACATCTGTGATAGCTGTTAGGAAAATGATCAAAGCTAGCTGTTGAAATAACAGCTCGTAGGAAGATAATGCAGTGTCGTGTTTTTCTTTTCAGAACCACAGTATGCTCTAGGGGTGGTTATAAGTATTTATAATCAGCAACCATTTCTACCATGGCCACTGCAGGCAGTCTTAACCTAATGGCCCCAGAAAAACTTAACTAGTCAATGGGAACATTTTTTTTTATTCCAACCTCTATGTCCTCCATCAGAAGGATGTTGCAAGGAGTATATATCTCCTCATCAATGATATTTAAGTAATTGGAATTTTGTTACCCACTATTTTTCCTTACAATGATTTACCTTCAGCAAAATCACTAGGGCATCATATCATCCAGCAAAGAATTTTTTGGATAAACAACATGTTCTAGGGTGGTACCACAATGTTCACAGGATGGATTTTCCAATTATATAAATCTAGCTTAAATACTCACTGGTCTTGCATATGCAGGACTGAGCTCACTTATTGGGGCAGTGATTTTCTCATCTATAAGATAAGGATTAATGGCATGTAAAGCATGATGCATAGAGTTCATTCAAAATTATTAATGCTCTTCTTTCTGTTTAACTACAAGCAATGTCCCCAGGTACTTAGCTCACCCAGTGCTTGAGCATGCTTGAATTGTGAGATGACTCCATGAAAGGACCTATGTCACCAGTCTGATCAGCAAAAGACCCAGAAGGGCTGAGGTTAGCTCCATTCAGCAACATGTGGCATGTTTCTTATAAAGGCCTGATCCCCTTGAAGGCACCTCACCTCTCATCCTGTCCCAGAGAATTTGATATTCACACTGCTACATCAAAAGGTTGGGGCAGCTATTATGTATTAAAATGTGTCATTTCAAATTGCCCTTTTTTTGCTAGCACTAGCAATATAGATATTGAAATTTCTTCAGGAAATGCTTATCTCATCAAGACTAAAATTATAGTATATGAAATACTAATTACAGTATTATGAACAAGGTTGAACTTTCCTATGACATTCTGTCTATTAGGAGAATACTAATTTTCTCTTTCTTAAGGCAGATAGAGCCACCTATTACAAGAACTGTGATCCCCATCCCTTCTTCTACTGCACAGTGCCATTTTCATAGACGCACACAATAAGACCTTCAGTTCTTAGCCTTGCCCATCTCCCACCCCTTTCCAACTGCTTTCAAAGGAGTCTCAGTAATTAAAACCAGATAGGCCTTAGATGGCAGTAAGAAATGGAGAGGGCAAGGAACTCTGTCATTGGCCACATATATAGATCCTACATGAGTGCATTCATATGGATTTAAATGAATCTTAAATGTATTAATACTTGTAAAATGCTTGTAACTCCCTGTGATGTAGTATACACACATACTAGCTAGGATTTTTGGTTATTGCAATTATATTCATACATCCTCTTCATTACCTAAGACATGTATTTTATCTCCCCTTGCCAGTTTAAATGATGTATATGCAGTTTGATAGCTAACTACTGGGGGAAGTGAAGTAAAGCTTGGGTTAGGATCCTGGGAGCACAGATTTCATCTGGTTATTCATTCATTTAATAGCCACTGAGCATCTGCTCTGCCCTAAGTGCTGCTCTAGTGCTGTTCACACAGAGATTGGGAAGGCTCCATGATTTTAGTGAAGCCTCTTTCCAGAAGCCATCCACAGGGACGCCATCTGGAGACAGGTACAGTGGGACAGCCCACAAAACAGTCTTGCTCTCCTATTTACAAAATAAGTAGGGCCAAACTGAAGAAGAGGCATTTCCTTAATAGGTTAGGCCTTCTTAAACATCTGAATTCATATTATCATTTGCATCTAAGGGGTTGAAATGACTGATAGATAGTCCTTCTTAAATAAAACAGTCTGTTTAAAGAGGGTACAGGGCCAATACCAAGTTCTTTAGTAGTGATTCTGAAATCTTCAGACAGAAATATTTTGAAAACTCAAACATAGGAGGCTGACATACCATTGCTACTTCATGTGACAATATACAGACAAAAATGATATGATTGTCAGCTCCAAAGGTCTCATTTATCAAGCATTTCTGACAACGGAAGATACCAAATTGGTCTTCATTTATTACTAGCCCATCTGAGACACAACATTATGGCCACTGGACCCCAGCAAGGAAGTACTAAATGAAAAGATGGTGGGATAACAAAAGATGGTCCCAGGAAACAGCAAGATCAGATGACTTAGGGCACCTTGAACCTATGTCAGATAGATGTGAGGGCCGGTATCAACACCTCACTTACAGTGGAGTCAAGCATTAGTTATTAACCTTGTCGGTCCTCCAGTCTTTCATCTTTTAGATGGACAAGGTGAACGGTACTAGTACACACTGAAGACTCGTCAACATTAGCTTCATTTGCCGGTCTTCTCCAGCAGATGTGAGTGTGCCCAAGTGCTTCCTCGGGCCATCTTATTTTGACAGTATTCATATCTTTGAGCATTTAATTTTATTTAGAGATTCTTAAAAAACAAAATAAATAATCAGAAAGAGGGAGGCTAGTCTGGCATCTACTCATGGTGAATAATAGTTAGAAATTGCTAGTTTTTTCAGTGTAGTAACTTACCCACTGCCCTCGCACAGATCCAGTTGTGGAAGATTTGTTTATGCCTGAAGTTTCTCAATGGCCGGCCTATTCCTTGCTTCTGTGCACATATTCTATGTCCCATGGAGTGTGAAGAATTGAAAGAAACCAAGTTTAATAACCAAATTTTATAGCAATATACCTTTTTATTTCTCAAATATGGAACATTTTTGTTATAATTTTCTGAATTCATATTTCACTACTATAAAATTGCCACGTGAATATGATTTAGAAAGTTAAATAGTCCTGAAAGGATGAAAAATGGGCTAAAAAGTTAGACCTTGCCTCAACTTTCAGGTTCAACTTTTGGACTTTTATATATGTGAACCGGTGACACATTCTGTTGTTTTTGCTACTGCGTGTTTATCTCTGTGTGTCTGAAAAATGGGGCATATTTTCATTTCTTAAACTATTTTAGAGTCTGAATTTATCTCCATTTGTAAAATATAAGTTGAAGAAGTAAAGAAATTTATTGCATTTAATGTCATAACAATAGGAAGAGCAATTCAGAGGTAGAACATGTCAGAAGGCCTCAGCAGGTTGCTTCTGCCACAGGCTTATAGAGAGGAGAGCAGGAGTCTTGCTGAGTCAGTCTATACCTGGGGTTGTTTTACAGTCAGAAGATATTTCAGTCATTGAACTTGATGTGATTATCTCTGTGTCTAGTAGGGTTCAGGGAAACAAAGAATGTTAACTTTCACTAAATTTGGTCTTTGACAATTGTACACACACACACACACACACACACACACACACACACACTTATACTCACTAATTTCTGCCACCCTCACCCTTTTCTATGTCCCTCCTGCTACATTGTTCTCTTCTCCTTTTCCCTATACACTAACACACTTTTGTTTTATTTTTCAAGTTACTAATATAACAAAAATTTTAACATGCATGCATTGTATTGTTTTATTTTTATTTACATGTAGGTATGTGAATGTATGCCACATATATGTGGTGCCCATCAAGGCCAAAAGATAGCATCAGCTCCCCCAGTGTTGGAGTAACAAGCAGTTATGAACCTTCTGACATGGGTTTTGGAAATCAAACACTGGTCTTCTAGAGGCACAGTAACTGCTGAGCCATCTCAGGATGCAGAAGTATCCTCTAATTACAGGAGTATGAATGACAAAGGAGTTATAAGCAATAACTGCTTTGCACTCAGATTTAACCAAATCCTCATTCCCATTCCTGTGTGCACTTACACCTTCCTGGGTGACTTTAACTGTGGATCTTTCTTGGATCCTGGGGGAGATGAGCTGGTTTCTTCTTAGTGTATCTTTCCGCATGTTAGAGGTTACAGCAATCTCCCATCCCACTATGCTACCGTCACTCCCCCATGACCTTCCAAATTTCTAAAGATCTGCGAAAATCTCTTTCCTACTGCGGCCTATTCTTTAGTCTCCTCTTAATGTTGCTTTTTAAACTACTGAAACATCCCTTTAATTTCATTTTAATAGAGTTTTGAGAGAAAGTGAGACCAAGAGAGTGAGGATAAATGTGTATAGTCATTTTATTCTTTTATAGCTGGGATTCATATATGACATTTATTATCTACTTATTTTTACTTTTTCATTCTCTAAGACACATTTAATAGTCATTGAGTGACTGCTATAATAATAAAATGTTAAGAACAACATTAATAATGTTCATTTTAAAGTAATATGGTGTTTTAGAATTTTAAAAGCTCTTTAACGTTTAATCCTCTATGTGGAATGAATGTTTTTACCCTCATATTATACAAGATAATTGAGGTTAATAGAGTTTAAGTAATACATCTATGGTCATGTAGTGAGTCAATAAGGCACCAAAACTTAGAACCCCCAAATCCATGCTCTGATATTATTTTAGAACATTACCAAAGTATTTTACTTGAGTGAAAAGTTAGTAGGAGTGAGATTTAGTATGTGTCCTCATGGGGTTCTCTTTAGACCTATTATGTATCCTCATGGGACTCTCTTTAGACCTAGTATGTGTCCTCATGGGACTCTCTTTAGACCTATTATGTATCCTCATGAGGCTCTCTTTAGACCTATTATGTATCCTCATGGGACTCTTTTTAAATGGGAAAATAATCTATTTGAACCTTACTATTTCAAGTAGGGACAAAATAAATCTTTCTAAGAAATTATAAATAAGGTTAAAAATTAAAACCAAAGAGAATTTTCTTTCAATGTAGAATTGATTTGAGAATTGGGTAAACCAATTTTCTGCCAAGGAATGGTGGGCTTAGGTTTCCACACCAAGAAGTGGGCACATGAGGCACTGCATTCTTTGAGGGCACCAAGCAGGGCAAAAGTTGGGTGGTGGTAAATTTTATGGGATCATTTGAGTGAGTCAGAAGGCAAACATGCCATTCTGATGTTTCCAAACACCTTGCAAGGTTCTACAAGGTACCAAGAAAATTGTTGGTACCTCCTGGTACATTCTATTTCTAACACTCTACCTGCATGACCAGATGACCCTGACAGAAAAATCCCTAAGCCTCAGAAAAGGGTTTCTCTTTCCTTTGACCAGTGAGGCCACTTTGCCTTGTATTTCATCAGATGAAAACTAGTTCTGAATCAGAACGGTCCAAAGAAGAGGTGATATGAGTTTGTGCCACTTTGCTTTGTATTTCATCAGATGAAAACTAGTTCTGAATCAGAACGGTCCAAAGAAGAGGTGATATGAATGTGTGCCCTGAGAGAAAGAAAGTTCAGTCTGCTATGCAGAGGCAGGAAAGGGTTAGGGTCAGAGAGAGGAATAAACAAGTAAATGATAGGAGGAATGATAGCTTTTACTGAAAAGGTGGCTGGTGATGGACTTAGCATGGCAACTTAGAGCTATTTCACAGAGGGTTACGCATCCTGATGAAGAATTCAAATTATGGGATTTTGTAAGAGAAAATGCATGGAGTGACATGGAGGTATGATTGTTTTACACTTCTTTCAACCACTGCTTTGTGTTCAAATAACTTTTTAGCCATCATACATAAACCTGGTCATGCTCAGAAAGAACTAGATGTCTTAGCTGCATGCTGCCTCCTTGCACTAAGCCCTCTGGACGATGTGATGAGTGGGGAGTGAGGCAGGAGCAACTTTAACTCCTTGTGGCTTGGTCACCTTTGCTCACAGGTGCACAGATGAGAGAACGGAGACCCAGGAGAGCTGCAAGTTGCCCACTTTTGTGTTTCTCATTCTCCATAATTACTGCTTTTCTTCCAATAAAGTAACAGAAACAATAACAACACACTTTTTTTTTGGTTTTGTTTGTTTGGTTGTCTGTTTTTATTTATTTATTTATTCATTCATTCATTCATCCATTCATTTATTGATTTATTTATTTGAGACAAGGTTTCTCTGTGTGATGGCTCTGGCTGTCCTGGAACTCACACAGTAGACCAGGCTGTCCTTGAACTCACAGAGATCTGCCTACCTCTGCCTCCCAAGTGCTGAGATTAAAGGTGTGCACCACCACCACCCAGCAACAACACACTTTCATAATGTAATACAATCCTTACTTTCCAACCACTAGGATTAAATGTCTAAATAAATACCATGGAGGGATGGCTCGTGTTTTATAAACTCAAGAAATTAAAAAAATTATTAATGGGAAAGAGTTCAGAAGCAAAATTATTGAAAGGCTTTAATTTTTTTGTTTAGTAAAATAAAATAGTAATGACAGAACACTCAATATACACAATACTAATGATATTTTATGTTTCCTAATTTGGGAACAATGGTTTCTGAGCAATTAATTTTCACTTACTGTATTTTCAGAGTGTCCAGAGCATTGTGTTCCTGTGATTTCTAAGATAACCTTGTGGATTTGTTTACCAGACTTTATACAGAGCAAGAAGCATTTGTTTCTATGTCTTTCCTCTACAGAAATGACAATATCTTTCTGTTTTATTCCTAAAATAGTTTAATTGCTTTCCATGCTCTCTGCAAAAGATCTAAGAACTATGAGTCCTTGAAGTGCAAAAAATATGTGGTAACTACTGAGTAGCTACATGTATTTTTTTGCTTTTAGATTTATTTACTTAGTGTGTGTGTGTGTGTGTGGTGCATGTGAGTGCAGATGCCTGCAGAAGCCAGAGGACAGCATCAGATCCTCTTTCGCTCCAGTCACAAGTAACTGTAAGTCACACAATACAAAGCGCAGGGAGCTAAACTCAGTCAGGTCTTATGGAAGAGCAGTAAGTGGCCTTAGCTGCTGAGCCATCTCTCCAGCCCCTACACATAATTTAGAAAACTAAGTCTAGCATGCTGTAAGTTAGGTCCAAAGAGTCCAGGACCAAGTTCTGGTTGTTAGGGTTCTCTCCCTGTACCCACAGTTTGCATTCCTTATCGCTCCCAAAATACTAAAAAATTAGCAAACAAAAGCACTTCTGCTCTTGCCCATGGGAACTTCCTTCCATTATTTCCAACCTTTATTGTAGCTAGAGTTTTCCTGCCTTGCCCACAGTCAGGACAAATCTTTGTCACCCGCCAGTCCCACAGCTGCTCAGACCCAACCAAGTAAACACAGAGACTTATATTGGTTACAAACTGTATGGCCATGGCAGGCTTCTTGCTAACTGTTCTTATAGCTTAAATTAATCCATTTCCATAAATCTATACCTTGCCACATGACTGGTGGCTTACCGGCATCTTCACATGCTGCTGGTCATGGCGGCAGCTGGCAGTGTCTCTCTGCCTCAGCCTTCCACTTCCCAGAATTCTCTTATCTCCTTGTCCCACCTACTTCTTGCCTGGCCACTGGCCAATCAGTGTTTTATTTATTGACCAATCAGAGCAATTTGACATACAGACCATCCCACAGCACTCTATTTTCATCTCTTCCCATTATCCTCAATAGAAAGTGACTAAATTTCTAAATCTAGGCTGAAACTCAGATGGATGTTACCGAGGTTTATGAAAGCAAATGCCTTGCAGAAGGGATTTTTAGAAAGAGAGGTCTTCATTAGAAACAACAGAACTTCCCACATGGAATAACACATCATTGTAACTTACACACTCCAACAATGCTCCCAGTGCTTTGCTCTCTTGGAAATCATCTGGTCAATACCTTACAGTAGATTGAGGTGACCAGCTTTTTGTCACTAAAGTGACAGAAGCAGTAGGAATTATTTCCATATCCATGAATGGAGTTTCTCTAGCTTATTAAGGTTGGAGGAACATGTTTCACACACACACACACACACACACACACACACACACACACACACACACACACACTTCCCTCATTGTGGGAAATGGCCCACAGTTTCTCCCAACATGGTTGATCTTCAGACTAGTTTCCTCAGGACCATATCACACCACTAACAATGAAAAATGATGTTCTTGTCTCTAGTACCTAGGCAAGGGACTACATTGTTGTCCCTCCATAAAAACAAACAAGGGACACAATAGAACACATGTCTGGTTGTGAAAGAAAGAAGCACCCAGAAGTGCAACATGAGACAGTATTAGCTGAGAAATGGAAACTGCAGAAATTTTGAAGGGAGTGAGGCAAATAGACAATCTGGGGGCACGGGTCTGCCTGCTTCTGTCCTTACCCTACATATCCCTTTTTGTCATAATAAAGTCACTTATAGACAGAGAGAGCTCAGCATTTGTGATGATCTTTACATCTACAGTCTTACCGAGGAAAATCATGGGTCTTTATTAGTAAAATAGAATATTGCTATTCCCTTTCCATAATGGGAGAAACTGAGGCTCAAAGACAGAATGGAACACATGCAATTGAATGTGCTCATGATGGCATACATAACTATATGTGTGCACATGCACACACCATATGTGCTTTATTCTGTGATCACAAGTTAATGTCACCATGGTATAAGACATGTGTTGCTGTTCATAGACAGTAACCATTGATGCTCAATTATCTTCCAACACCTCTACAATGTAGCAAACAAGGTTGAAATAAGATATAAATAAGAATCTTGGGAAATGGCAAGAATTCCTTCAATTTACTGCGTGTTCCACTTATTAAACGTTGCTAGTATTGTATTGAATCATGATAGAGTGAAATGTGAAGAAGTTAAATGCATAATCATTTGTGCAAAATGCATAGGTCTACATAATCTCCAGTACTGTGGAGACAATGCATGTCCACCACACCAGAAAGTGTCTCCTGTCTCCTGCCAGTCAACACTACCATCTCCAGGATCGCTCCTTTTAACTGTTCTGTAACTCTAAAGGACTAAGCAAACAAAGCCCATGATTCACCACAACAGGCTGAAAACTCCAGAAATTTTTCATTAGTCTCTGAACACAGAAAATAAACTGAACCTTAGTCTCCTTTTCCTAGGCACGTTTCATGAAATGCATTTACTCTAAAGACATTTGGATTTTTCCCAAAGTTATTTCTCTGTCCAGCTATAATGTCTGGATGAAAGTATATTGTCTGATATCATAGGCAAAACACCCCCCTGTGCATGCATATAAATAAACCTGTTCCCTTTTTCTGTGATAAGTGGTCTTATCCATTGACTCTCATTCAATATATATATATACATATATACATATATATATATGTATATATATGAAACAATATATCTTATATTTATGTATCATAGATGGCACTTTTTATTTTTAAATTAAGTTGATTCAAGATTAACCCTTTGTTGTCTTGAACCTGTTTTATTGTTTGTAATTTCATAATTTTTTTTATCACAAATAGTAAATAAAGCTATTTTAAGGCCAAAGAACGACAACCACTTGGACATAGGTTTCTTTTTTAAAATAGTATGCTAGGTATTAAATAACCTTATAGCATTTTTGAAGCAGATTTTCTTCATATGAAAAAGAGAATCTTCCGAACCATTAGAATTCATGGGCATTCTCATTTGGAAACCTTTTCTTAGGACTGACTCTTGAGTAGCAGTTATTCAGATGTGTGTCTAGTGTTTGGAATATATTTGATCATGTAACCAAGTCTAGATTCATGATATATGATTTCCTCTTTCCACTTTTTTTCCTTGCAAATGTTTTGTTTATATCTGATAAATGATGGAATACTGGTATGGGTCAGAAAAATCCCCAAGTGGAGGCAGAATGGAAAGAGCCTATGTCACCAGTCAGAGGCTTTGAAGTATCCCATAGTGAATGAGTCACTTGAGATCATAAGCCATTCTGCAAGTTACAGCTGCCTTCTTCTGCTGTGGGATGGTCTGTGTGTCAAATTGCTCTGATTGGTCAATGAATAAAACACTGATTGGTCAGTGGCCAGGCAGGAAGTATAGGCGGGACTAACAGAGAGGATAAAGAAGGGAACAGGAAGACAGAGGGAGACACTGCCAGCCGCCGCCATGACAAGAAGCATGTGAAGACGCCGGTAAGCCACGAGCGACATGGCAAGGTATAGATTTATGGAAATGGATTAATTTAAGATATAAGGACAGTTAGCAAGAAGCCTGCCACGGCCATACAGTTTGTAAGCAATATAAGTCTCTGTGTTTACTTCGTTGGGTCTGAGCAGCTGTGGGACTGGCGGGTGACAAAGATTTGTCCTGACTGTGGGCAAGGCAGGAAAACTCTAGCTACATTCTTCAGTATTGTACTTTCCAAACTCACCTTATAGAAAACACTCAAAAAGAATGAAGAAACAAGTAATCAGAGATTCAAAACTAGTTCCCCAATTGTCTTACTTCATCTAGACTACTAGAACAAGAACGGTGTAAAGCTGAACAACAAAGTTTTCTGTCACAGTCCAGGAGGCCAAGACAGCACAAAATCAAGGTCCGTGGTCAAGACTGATGTGGACCCACCTCTTGGGTCATTGTACTGTCTCTTAGCTCACTGTATCTGCAAGTGGTAGGAAAGACCAGAGAACTTTCCAGATGCTCCTCTCTTAAGAACACTTATTCAGTTTCTTTAGGCTCCACCCTCATGAACTAATCATCAAGTAGTGATTTAAGGGTTCATTCCTTATCATAATGTCAGCTAAGATTTAATGTATCCATTAGAAATGTGAAATACAATATCAAGTCCACAATACTGTGTATCCGTACAACTCTGCCAACTCGCAAGCTACTTGCTACGTCAATGCCACTTGGCACCTTACTAAATAGAACTACCCATAGTTAAATGATAAAGCACAAAGAAGGCAGGGGAATTGTATGAAGTCCTGCTTTAGAGATTTGTTTGAAGGACTAACTACTGAGCAGTAGGAAGCCCCAGACTGCAGTGTGACTATTCTGGAGTACTGGGATTGGAGGATGATTCTGTTATCTTTTTGCCAGGCGAGCAGGGGAAGCCCTCTCAGCCTCTCACAAACTTCCATGGCCTCAGCTGTGAAATGCAAGACAAGGATTAAGCAATACATTGTATGGGGAGCTTCCTGTGGAATGCTCAGTACAGAGTGGTTGAAGGTCTGCTGTTTTTCTTGTTTTCCAATGAAACAGCATCTCCCTCAAAACACAGAAATACTTTATGGGGTTGTGGAAAAGAGAAAAGCCAAAGTTAGGTTTCTTTCCCAGGACACATTCTCTGAGCATGGGGCTTTAAGTCATATTTGCTTAGAGATCAACGTGCAAAACAGCTCCTACTGAGTTGCTGCCATCGTTGGAGAACACCAGTTCTCAAGTTGTGGCTTGTGACCCCTTCTGGGAGGTCGAACATCCCTTCCACAGAGGTTGCCTAAGACCATTGGAAAAAACAGATATTTTAAATTCAAACACATTCCAGTTCATAAAAGTAGAGAATTGCAGTCATGAAGTAGAAACAATAATAATTTTATGGTTGAGATCATCACAGCATGAGGAACTGTATTAAAGGGTTACAACATTAGGAAGATTGAGAACCATTGTTCTAGAACAAAATAGAATCTCCCCAAAGGAGCTCTGTCAGCTCATTTAATTCTGGGGTCTGTTCTCTGCAGCAGTCAAGACAGGAACTAGCAAGCATAGCTTTGGTCTGCAACCCTAACTCACAGCTTTAGACCTACCTATATGAGATCTGTCAGGGCTTTCACTGAAATGAAAGGTTATATTGAGACATTATTATGTGCTTACTTATCTATACCATCAAGAAAAAATAGGGCAGTCTGGCTCTTTTACAATCAACAAAATGACCTTAACTTTTTCTATTGTAAGAATGCCTCTTAGACACTGAGAAACTGAAGACAATATCCATCTACCACAGTCCCGAGTGCAGAGTAGAAGAATGTAGTTAGGAGGCAAGGCTACCATTTCAAACCACTTGAAGGTCAATCGGCCCTTTGGGGTGGTACATATTCTAAGGTTACCTTGAGCTTTCCATTCATCCCACACTTGGGATGCTTCAAGTGGACCGATGAGGCCACTAGCATTTAGAGTTTCATGGTCTGATCTTCCTGAGTTTCTTTATTCTGGTCTCCTCAGAGAAGATTGCCACCTATCTGAACACAGATCTCCAGGTTACTCCAACACAAAACTGCTGATCTTAAATCTAAGCCCATATAGTATAGCCACAACACCAACACCCCCTGTTCTCTTCAGTGCTTCTGCTTTTACATGTATTAGTTCACAATCTGGATTATTCTTACTGTTGCCTCCTAGAGTTATCTGACACATTGTCCAAGATTCTTGGGTTTACCCCTTGAACTCTTACAACACACTCAGCTTACAACTTCAGCATTAACATATTCTGACATATTCTGTCACACACACACACAGAGAGAGAGAGAGAGAGAGAGAGAGAGAGAGAGAGAGAGAGAGAGAGAGAGAGAGAGAGTTTGGAGGCAATGATGATGTTTCAGTTGCTTAGCTGAATCACAATAAATATTCAATATACACTTGAGAGATGAATTCAGGACTTTCATGTTTTCTACCGATCCAGACTGTAAAGCTCCAAAGCTTGAATGGAGAAGAATAAAGAGGACTGAGTGAGCAAGGAGCTCCTGCTGCATGCTTGTCTCTGCACTTATAGGCTTGAGACTGACAAAGTAGTCTGCTTTGCTGTCAGGTTTTAATGGAACATAAAAATCAGAACTGACACTGATATTCTAAACACCATCTATCATGCACCTGATAAATAGTAGTCACATTGCTTGACAGTTAATCATTTCAAGCTTCTAATTAGATTTAAAATAGCATGCATGTGTATTTGCTTAATGTTTTAGGATTCCCTAAATTTACGTGCACTTGTGATTGTAGGATGGAGTATTTGACAGAGGCTGACAGCACAGGCTTCAGTATTTTCTTAGATTCTAATCTTAGCTCTGCCATTTATTGGCTCATAACCTTGGGCAGGTCTACTACCTAGCACTCTGTCTCCTTGACCACAAAATGTAGCTATTGGGACTGGGTAGCCTGATGCCACTGGTGGAACATCTCTGATCCTCGGTGTGGATATCATGTTCGCCTGTCAGAAAACACACACAAAAATCTTAATAGTGTTGATGACATCTGTGGTATTTAACTCAGAAGACAGTAAGGCAAGAGGAGAGGTTTCTTTAATCTCCACTTACAGATAGAAACATTGAGACTGGGATCATAGAGCTTTTAGCACGTATGTCTCTCCCCCAAGGACCCAATTATGACATATGGGAAATTTGATGTCAAGCTTTCAGATTTTGAATTCAGCCTTTCCCCCTCGACTGTAATAAATTCCCTACAGCTAAAAATAACGCCTCACTATTCTCTCCTTGGCTTGCTGATCTTTGTAGTATCAGCCTTGGCTCATGTCTATGAAAAGCAAGTCTGGAGAAAGAGAAAAGATGACGTTCACATGAAACACAGTTGTGAAGGGAGAGAATTTAGGTTTTCATCCCTACTGAGCATATTTGAAGGAAAGCAATTTTTGTATTCTCTGCAAATCATTTCCAGATACTGTGAACAGTCCATGAAAAAAATAGTCCTGGCACTTTATTAAGCATCTTTTGAAAGGATATCAAAAGAGATTCATTTACAAAATCTTGTAAAGGTATGAAAACACTACCAACTACAAAGTAGATTGTTGAAGTAAAACAGGAACTGATCTTTTTTGACAAGAATTTCTGGTTTGATAACCCTGCCTGTTTTCTCCTTAAATGTACCTTCTGAGAATTTGGCATTAATCAAACCACATTTTAAGTAGACTGTTCCATTAAGGAAGGCACATTTGTCCTCAGAGATAATGCTGAATTTGTTTCATTCTGTATCAAAGCACATTTTAACTGACTGGCAAATTAAGAAATACATTCCCTGCATATAATATGAAGGAACAAGTTCAAAAAGTAAATATAATAAAAGGATGTTTTCACCCAAAAGATACAGCTTTATCTAGCTTCAGAGCTGGATAAGTTGGCTCTTGCTTTGGCTACATTCAATTTATTGTGACTTGAATCAATTTCAGGAATGCTGTAGTATGGCTGAGAATGAGCAGGATTTTATATATAAACACATATGTGCTATGTCATGTACTATGCATAACATATCATGACATTGGCCCTCCCTTAACTAAGAGCACTGAATTGTGTTGTTGTGGGTGTTATGTATGGAAAGGTGACAGAAAAGTTGCTCCTATCTCTCAATGGTCTTCAGCCTGTCCAGCCCCATTGATCCTATAGAGAGGGGAGGGGAGGGGACATTATTATTCTTCAGCCAACACCTTTACTGAAACAGGATCTGTATTCACAAGATGGTATCATATGCTTTGTTGTTAAAGAAAAAAAAAAAACTATGACCAAAATAAAAATTTCCACTCACAGCCCTCAAGGATCATAACTATGTTGAAATTTAAAATAGCTATGTTGAAAATTAAATACTATGTGCAATAAAAGAATCAACAACCCACATTTTATGGTGCTTTTTCTTTTTCAGTGTATTTATAACCACTATTCAAGGACGCACATCAACATTGTTGAGTGGAATTTAAGTCAACACCACTATGCTCAGCTATAACTAAATAAACAAATGCTATTGTTAGATCTAAATTATGTTAGTAAGTAATGCAACTTGAGCTCCAGTCCACTGTTTAAAACCGTTAGACAATGAGACTGTCAAAACTCACTAGTCAGATATTCATGGAAAGCCTGGAAGTCAGGAAAATGCATTTCTCTTGTGAGTTGACAAGCATAGGTAGACTATGACACTTTCTAAAATCAAACGCATTCCTGTCCTAGCACACTGTATCCTTTATTTTCTGCCATGGGTTACCCAGGATAGAGGGACAGGAAGCATGCTTCTTTGGTTTCTGGACAGCAAGAACAAGCAGTTTTTCATTACATTTCCATCAGAGTCTTGTATAGTATTGTCTGATTCTCTTCCCTGTCTACCACAATGAGCAGACTCTTCCTATCTGGTGGAACGTTTGTAATTAGCACTCTGCCCGTCATGCACCTTGCTCTGGCCTGGGCATCAGCTCTTGCTCAGTCTTCTGAGCTGGGTACCTGGGTCCACAGTTCAGTTCTCTTCCTGAGCAATTCTTCCTTTCAGCTGGAGCAGAGGAGAATGGGCCTCAGTGTAGTTCATGTTGCCTTTAGAATTAGGTGAGAGGTTTATGTAGCTGGCGTGACTATGGTAGGTAGACATGTAATGAAGCAGTCATCTTTCTGAGTGCTATTCTAAGTGATGCAAATCTCATCCCAAAGACATGCTCTCAGAGGTGTTACCTCTAACATGTCCTATCACCATCCAAACTATAGCCCATTGCTGATATCTGATGTTGGCTGTCTTTTCTTAATACATAAACCTTCTTTTATACTAAAGTTGTTTTCCTATACTTCACTGCATGTCATGTCTATTGAAATTTACATCTACATTTCATTGCTAAAGCATGCCAATGTCTTCATACAACTGCTTAGCTCATTTGAAAATTTAAAATAAATTCTCTTTTAAAACTTAACTGTTTTAGAGGAATTTTAAGGTAACAGCAAAACTAGATATAAAGTAGAGAGTATCTCGTGTATCACCCATGCTCTGTGATTTTTACAACCTCCCTCACTATGGACATCCTACAACACAGTAATTAGGGTTTTTTTTAATGAGTGGTAAAAGTGTACTGACACATCATAATCATATGCTTACCAGTTTATAGCAAGATTTGCCCTTGCTATTGTCTATTGTATGGGTTTTGTCAACTGTATAATGGCATATATCCACCACTGTATTGTTGTATTGAATAGTTTCCTTTTCTATCCATCCTATTCTTGATTCTGATAGTCACAGTATTGCTATTGTCTTTCAGATCATCCTTTTAGAACCTAGTTAGAACCATGTAGTATGTAGCCTTCTCAGGTTGGACTTTCACTCTTTATGTAAGTAAGTCCCCACCCCCAGTGTGTTTTTCTTTGGTAGCTCCTTTCATTTTACCACTCAATAAATAGTATTTCTTTCACTGTCTAGATGTCCAATCTTTTGATATGTTTATTCACCTGCAAAATAGTATCTTGATTCCTTCTGAAATCAGCAATTGGGAATAAAATCTTTGTAGAACATCTAATAAAGGCATGACACCTGTCTTTCTGAGTTGTGCAGCATAGACTATGCCAGTGGTTCTTAGAATCCGTTCAAATGGTGACTGCTTGGAAAAGCCATCAGAGATGGTAACTGACGTGCTCCAGATCACCAAGTAAAAGCAGTTGTCAAAATCAACCTGCTTATCATTTAACACAAAGCCACCAACTCCATGCACTAACATCCCTGTGGGAAGACACTGGTGGTTGACCATAGCATGCATCTCTGCAAAGCCTCAATCCATGCCAGTTGCCAGGATGTCTGAATTCCAGTTGACATAACAGATGAAATTCTTACTATTAAAGAGTACCACTTATCTTCTTAGAACAGAACTTTTACCGTTTGGCCATATTTTGGTAAACAGCAACAAGGTACAGTTTTAGTATTAGCAGTATAATACTGTCATTCAGAAAATGCCACATGTCTTCATAGTCTTTCTCTGATACATTATCAATAAAGCCTAAATTATGTTAAATTATTTCAGTTCTTACCAACCTACCCCTGCACCCATGCTTACAATAAGTAGATTGTTTTAGAATATGGCTTTTCTGTCTATTTATAAACGTTACCTACATGTGCAAGGAGTAAATCTTCAGTTACTAATTTATGTAGAAGTCCCTACTAATGTTGCAACTGAAGACCAGCATACAGGCCTCAGGAAAAGCATGTAGTCTAAATTGGTTTATGTTTGATATCTTTCATTTTTCCATATTAAGTTAAAGTCCTCAGTGCACTAGCACAACATAATCTGTTCATATTGTCTTTAATGTAGGACTAAAATGAGTAGTACTTAGAAGGAAAGACCATAGTTTCATAACTTGATTTATTGAAAATCTCAGGTATCTCTAGTGGAGATTTTTTATCTCTAGGATGTATAACAAATTTCCATGCATCTAACATCATAAAACACGACACATTTATTTTCTCATAGTTTCCACAGGGCCAGACACTCTATACAAATTCATCTCTGTTCTCTGTTAGGCTTCTAAAGGTTCAAGTCAAGATGTTGGCCTGCAGCATTGCTTACTAGATACTTGAATAGGAAGGAAGGAATCTGCTTCTACCTCACACAACTGTCAACAGAGACACTCATGGTTTATAATAAGACTAATGTCCTACAACGTAATCAGAGGGGTAACATTCCATTATGGAATGTTAATCTATTGTCTAGAATCAGTTGACAGATTCTGCTCACTTAAGGGGAAAAGATAATAGAGATATGAATAAAAAGAGACACACCCTCTTCTGGCATCTCAGTCCCTGGAAATGATCGAGTGTAATAGAAATAGAATTAGTGAGAATTCATAGCACCTGGGATCCAAGCTTGACTTTGACACCAAAAAGCATTTGGGATCTAGAACAAATTAGTATAGTGGCTTTTGGTGTCCTCATCTGTTACACGGATGCTCAGTTAGAGTACCACAAGATTCTCTACAAACTCTAACATTCTGATATCATCATTTCCATGTGAGTAATAGGGAAGGCAGAAAATTTACTCAAGGTCAATGACTGAATTCTGACTTTGCTCATTTACATTTGCTGTGTGTTTTCATTCACTTCAAGGTTAAAGTTACTACAATCCTCCCCCTTTATAATTCAAGGTGTTCTAACAGTCTTCATAAACATTCCTACCATAGCAGTCATTAAAATATTCATTCTGCTGAGGTTTGAGGCAAGGTTGTTCCTCTTTGGACAATATCCAACACTTTATGAGAAGTTGAGAAATGTATTGAACAACTATTGTTGACCACTCTGGATCATCAAAGAACTCTAAAGGGTTGTCTTAACAACTTTAGATGAAAAAGGATTTCAATTCTTTGAAACATTTGTTGGAATCCCTGATATCATTTTGCTACATGTATATATTATTTAATCAAACTAAATTATTACTTTCCTAAAACTGATTGTTTTTTATTCTAATAGAATAATTGTGGAAGAAATAGTATCATGTGCTTTCAAACATATTTTAAGTCTATCTTTTGTAAGGAGGCAAAAACAAGTTATAAATTGTGTATCAGAAAGTGAGGTGTGTTGAAACAAGAGGCCAAATAGAAAATTTAATATTTAATTCTGCTTCTGTTCTGATGTTTTTTTACATATTTTATTTATTTTTAATTCCTGTGTATGAGCACAAATACCTTGCGTGCCTGCAGTACTGGTGGAGCCCAGAAGAGGGCACTAGACTCCTCAAACTGACATTACAGATGGTTGTGTCACCATATGGGTGCTGAGAAGGAAACCCAGATCCTCTATAAGAACAAGTGCTCTTAACTACTGAGCCATCTCTTCACACCGTGCTTCTGTTTTCTACTGTGCACTCTCAAGGAAGTCTCTAAGCTTCTCTGGGATTCAATTTCTTCATCTACAAGGCGGTCTTGTGTTTCAGTAGTTCTATTCAGCCTTCATAGGTTATAATCTGAATAATCTTTCTTAAATTAGGTGTGGCCTATTGTTTCATCTAGGTTGTTATGCCAGGTCGTGCACAGTGCAGACACTGGTCCTCCAGTATCAATGAATACCCAGACTCCTGCTATCACACATGTGCCCAAACTTCTCTTACCAATATTCTTATCTCCTAATCTTTGTTCATTCAGAGCTTTTGCACATTCATGAATCTTCATCTTTACCAATTCCATCAAGGGGGACTAGTTCCAAGAGTTCTAGAACCAAGTTGATGATGACCTTCAAACTTTAAGGTTTCAATTCTTATGTGAAATCTTTGAGGAATTGCTTCTGAAACCCTAGATTTACTCCAGTGCTAAAAGTCCAGAGTAAATACAAGCAAAACAACACCTAAAATTCCCAAGAGAGAAAAGGGGTATGATGCCTAATGAAAAAAAAAGAGTGTGTGAAGTCTCATAAACACCTGTCAAGCACCACCCATGATGATGTGCAGAATTCATAGAAAAAAAATCGATTGTTGCCTCACTATCACATTGTCTATCACAAGAAAGCACACCATCACAAACAACAAGTAAATAGATTAATAAATAGTACAGTATGGTGTGATAAGTACCAATATATAAGTAGTTAAAAATCACTGTAGAAGTAGAAATTTGGAAGATATGATTAGGTTGCAGGAAACCACAGATATTCCCATTCTAAAATAGATAATGTATGCTAGGTCCAAAAGAACAGAAAAACTTCAGTTTTCTCTAGATGATAGGTGTGTGTGTGTGTGTGTGTGTGTGTGTGTGTGTGTGTGTGTGTAATAAGAAATAGATAAGTATAACTAAAGACAAAAGGAGTACTATGCATTGGATGAAGTTTTGAAATAGATTGAAGCCTGAAGTAAAAATCTATAATCAGTATAGCTAAAATATAAACTGCTCTAGGGAATGGGAGATAAGAACTGAAAGGTTGCTGGGGGCTTGTTAAGGAGCATTCCTGTTAGAATACACTCTCATTGGATCTAGACTTTATCTTCACAGAAATAGAGAATTCTGAAACCATCTCACCAGATATTATATGTTTTGCACATGTTCAATCCCACCCCAAAAATCCTTCTCCTGAAAACTACCTTAGGGAAGTAATGCAGATAAGCACACAAAAAAATTGGCATAAGGGCTTTTCAGATGCTTTCTGTGAAACAGTGCAAAGTTAAAAACATCTTCATCAAGCTGGGCATGCACTCAGGAGGCAGAGGCAGCCTGATCGATCTTTGAGTTCGAGGCCAGCCTGGTGTACAAAATGAGTTCCAGGAAAACCAGTGCTATACAGAGAAACCCTATCCTGAAAAACAATCAAAAAACCAACCTCACAACATCATCAAAGTGTTTAAAAATAAAATTCAATGCTGGGATGGGTGGACATTTACTTAGATCCTATACTAACCTGAAGAGATTGCTACAATATGCACTTTAGTAAAGAGTGCTTATTACAGAGTCGTATAGAGTTTAAATTCACCACCCACATACAATTTTTATACCAATAAAGCGTGGAAGAACAAATTACAAATTATTTTATTGCCTTGGAATTTATATATTTTATGTATTTAAGATTGTTTTAAAGTTGTTACAATATTCCAGAACAACGACGACGACACTTCTATCTTGAAAAAAAGAATTTTGTATAATAAATATCACTGTAACAGGTATACTGCTATAGAAGAGCTTATCAGTGGGAGCTGTAGTGCACTATAAGGAAGATGCTCAAATTATAGTGTTTCAGGAAGAATTGAATTAATTTCCTTCTCATGTAGCAACTCAAGAGTCCAGGCTCAGCATACACAAGCCCTCCAGGTACCTAAGCTAGTAGGGACGGTATCCCATTTCCCCCAAATTACTGTCTGAAATATATCTAGCCATTTGCTATTTGCAGGAACTAGGGGAAGTGGGGAGGAAAAAGTCCATAACAATTGTCTTCACTAAAATAACTTGGAAGCTGCATGTATCACTTACTCTTACAAATCATTACTGAGAATCCAGCTGTAGAATTAACTGAGGTTGCCAGAGGAGCAAAGAATTGTTCGTGGGAAGGTTATTATACAATGATACAATCACCAAACTAAAAGTTGAGATTTTAATTTTGTGTTACTGTTAATCCTATTTGTGTATGTTGTATGTGTGAGTATCTGCATGTCCATACATGTGGATATGGTGCATGTCTGATTACAGGTGTGCATATTGTATGTTCAAGTTCATGGTGTTTAGAGGTTAACTCGGAGCATTGCTCTCCTATAGCCATTGTCTCTCTTCATTTATTTATTTTTTGAGACTGGATCCCTCACTAGGACCTTAAGCTCAACAGTTAAGGTAGGTTGGCTAACAGGGATCTGCCTCTGTCTCCCCATTAAGTGAATTATAGGCATTAATGCTGCTACCACAACTGGCTTTTCATGTGGATAATGGAGATCAAACTAACGTCTCCATGCTCGTGCCACAAGCACTTCACCATCTGAGAGATTCCCTAGCCTTTGTCACTGGATTTTTTGCGTAAGTGAAGCTCAGGTGCATAGAATTAAATAATGTCTGGATCAAAATTTATATTCTCATCATGGCTTCATATGAGATCCTCGTTTTCATCTTTCTTTATTCTAAAATTAATTATTTTCTTACATAGAAAAAATGGTTGATTTTGTAACATAATTATTCCCAATGGCTTAAATTAATAGTTTTCATTAATTTCTATCCAAAATGCCATGGGTCAGCAATTTGGCATGCTAACTTGGTTTAGGCAAGTTGCCCAGAGAGTTTATGTAGCCTCATTCAGAGTCATCTGGAGGTGAGCACTGACTCTTGGTCCATAGCAGAGTGATGGGACAACTTGGTCATGTTTATTTATCATGACTCAATTGTATTTACATCACAGTGGTATCAATATTCTCCAGAATAACACAAGAGGATAAGTTCAAATACAAGAACATTCTAGGCCAACAACTGTCATATTTACTCTAATCTCATTGGCTGGAGCAATTCATTTACCAAGCCTGTGGGCAGTTTGGCTTTATCAGTAGGCCTCCAAAGGGTTTAAATATATAGAGACATAGACATCTTCATGCTAATGCTTCAGCATTCTATGATACTACATAAAAATGTAGTCCAAAACATGTCTCTCAATTTCTCCATCCACCTGCCTACCTGACCCAAGATAGTATATGGACATCATGAGATTCCCAATGAATAAAGCTTTCATGATGTCTACATACATACAAATATACACTTGTTTTATTTGGTATTAATTTTATAGCCAAAGATGTCATGTATTATATACTTTTTGGAGATTACGTTTTAGAATATTATATTTCAAAAATATTATATTATAGTGTATAACCATAAATTATTCATTTGTCTGTCATATTCCACTATTCAAGCATTACTTATCAATATTTATACATTCTGTGCAATGTGTTGCTTGGTAATCTTGTTCTTGTGAAAACATTGTAGAATGTATTTTCACAAACTAAGATGGCTGTGATGTTAGTAGGTGATATAATCATGTGGGACCAGTGTTGTGTATGCAGTCTGTAATTGACTGAAACTTCATTATACTGTGCCTGTGCATGTTTGCATTATACTTTATCTATCCTTTCACTCAAAGATGGATGGACTGTGTTCAACTTTTTTATAATATACTGAGTACTACCATGAAAATCTCAAGCCTAATTCTAACTAGACATATACAAGTATGCCCTCTAGATGTAATTGAACACAAGATTGTGAATATTCAGTGTTATAAGATAATGCCAGTTTTTTTTTCAAAGCTGTTATACCACTGTACCAACAAAGTAGAACAGCTCTCATTGTCCACGGCCTCTTCACAAATCAGCATAACACTGAAAACTTTAACTTTTGCTATTAGATGTTTTGGCATTGTATCTCATTATGGCTTGCATTGCATTGATTTAGTGAATTGTCCTTCATCTTGACCCTTGACATCAGAATAGCGGGGGCCTGGGCATGGGACTGCTAGATACTCAGCATCAACCAGCCTTCCTCCTGCTCAGTATCTATCTGTTTCCCTGACAACTCCTGGAACTGAAGCACCCTTCACCACTGATTCTAAATACAAGACTCTCCGTCTTTACTACCTTTCTTTTGAACATTCTCTTCTTTGACAATGAGTATAGAGTAAAGAACACGGTATTTGAAATTGCATAAATTGGAAGTGAATCATCACTGCAGGTGCTTAATTAGCTGCACAGCCTTAGGTAAGTTACTCATTTCTATCTCTGAGCTTTCTCAGGTGGAAAACAAAAGTAATAACTTTAGTTTTTGTTGCAAGACTTACATGTGGTGACAAACAAACCCAATGGGACAGACAACACAGACTGTGTAATAGGGGCTCATCATCAGAGGCCCTGCCAATGGACCCATCTACTGGGGTTCTAAGAGGAAGGATTCAGCCTTTTATAGCATTAAGACTAAATAAACTAACATTGCCCAGGGTTAAATAGCTATTTCTATATTCATTCATGTCAATGAAGGAATGATTTCACTGTGGTTCATGGAACTGTAGTCAGGTCTGATAAATCAACCAAGTTTTACATAAAGTTTCAGTGATTTTAATGTAGGCGATTCATGATTATTCCACCTGTGCATGACTTATGACAGATCTCTGCCAGGCACTCCTACAATTAGCATTAGCAGCAATGTAAGTAAGATAAGTAAAGAACCTGGGTGTACTTCACCCCAAGGAGGAAGGAAGAGTGCTGTGTGGGGACATAGGAAGCAGCCAGCCAGTCTGAGAATCAAGAGACCTGTCTTGTAAACCTGGCTGTTCCAGGAACTCATTAGGTAACTGAAAATACCTTGATTTTTTTTTTTTGCTTCAGGGTTTCCTGGGAAGTATGATGAACACAAATGTGCAGAATGTTTGCTAAGCTGAAGTGAATTACCTATGAGAAATGGCCATGGTAGACTAAGACATCTCCAGTGTCCCTGATGGACTCCACCTGTTGACTATACCTTAGGGCACTCCTGAATAGAGTTTTCTCACTGGCCTGTGCTGGAGAGGCCCTCTTCTGAAGCTCAGGGCCTTCTCCTGAAGACTGTTCCAAAGGCTTCAGGACCAGGAAAGGCCCAGTGTTTAATAAAGGGCTTACAAAGATGGCATCCGCTTTTTCAAGAGCCCACGCTTGCACTGCAAATGACACTTAGAAGTCAGGAATCTACGAATTACCCAATCTTATCCAAGAATTTCAGTGAGTTTGCAACATTTTACACTTCCTTTCTTAGTGTCCATGCATGCATGAATGGCCCTTCTCTGGGATAATCTTACCCTCTGAAGTTAACTCCGACATTGAGTTACACCAACATTACTACACCAACATTGATTTATATATAGGATATTTGTTAAAGAGAATGTCTGAAAGCCTGTCACTTGAACTCCCCTTCGAGGTAGTGCATGGTTATAAGGGTCTACATCTCTGTCCTCACATTAGGGTCCAAGGCATAACTCTCCTAGTCACCTAGATGATTTTCAGGTCTCTGGTTTCCTTGCTTAGAAGACATGGATAATGATGGCAATTCTCCCTCCTTAGTATAGCCATTTGAGAATCAAAGGAGACCACGCATATGGTGTGCATCAGAGGTTGTTGGTAGCAGCTGCATCTGTCTCTGCAATAGTCCCTGGCACCCCACTCCCGAGAGTGCTCACTAATCTTTAACTGATGGGACACTGTCATAGCCATCATCTGGATACTTTGTGTTTACACTGCACTTACTCTGAGGAGCTAAAGGCAATGGAGCTTCTCCCCTGTACCATCCCTGGGGGCATTCTCCTTGTGTAGCAGCTCAGAGCCCAGACATATTTTGAAGGATAATCAGATGCAGTTCTCTCTGTTTGGTTTCAGCCCATTTCCCTTCACTACATTCCCTGGGCTCAAACTTCTGCCTCTTGCATTGGAAAGGATGAGAAGAACGCCAGCCGACCCAGTCACAGAGGCTCAGAAGGCCTTTGCTATTGCACATCTACATATGGAGCAGATAGATTTTGATTGGTGTCCTGATACTGGAGTCTGGAAACTTGTTAGCACATTGGGGAGACGCAGACTCCTCTCTACTGTGTGGCATCTGACCCTCACTGTCCTGCCCTTTGTGGTAAGACAGCAGAGGCTACATGCCAGGGCACATCTGTTCCTTTGCAACTGTGTTCCAAGATTTAAATCTGTCTGTTTCTCATTAGTTCCTTGACCTGCCACAAACCACTAAACTTTGATTTCCTTACATTTAAACAGAGATAATAATATGTTCATTTCTAGGTCTGTAGTTGGAACTGAGTGGCCTTTGTTTGTTGTCTGACTGTTGTTGTGGGGGTTGTTTGTTTGTTTGTTTGGTTTTTTTGAGACAGTGTTTCTCTGTGTAACATTCCTGACTGTCCTGGAACTTATCTGTAGACCAGGCTGGCCTAGAACTCACTGAGATCTGCCTGCCTCTGCCTCCCAAGTGCTGAGATTAAAGATGTGTGCCACTACCATCTGGCTGTCTGTCTTTTTTAACCTAGTTGTTAAAAAGTGTGTTTTGTGAGAGCTCAGAATTAGTTGGGGTTACTATCGTATTATCATTTAATCTAAATGATCTCATTCCCAACTTGAGTCTCAATTGTGTTAATAATTTGTCAAATATTGGCAATCACATATATGCTTTCTTCATGGGAAATTTGATATCTCTGAGTTCTATTTGATATCCCTCACTTCTGTACAGCATCACAGAACTTTGATGTGTATGACAACCAAGAACCAAAATCAGGCCCAGTCCCCTCATGCCATGGCTTCTAGATGCCACACACTAGGGTTTTTTTTTTTTCAGGAGTATCCTTGGTGGTTCCCTCTCCTATGCTGAAGTGGAGGTGTGAACTGGAGGGGCTGTACAAGGTGTGAGCTTTGAGGTCTGTGTGTCTGGTTGACTTCTAATGGGAAGGTCTGCTGTGTGATTAGGAGAAGGGGAAAGGAAAAAACTGAATTCTCCTGCCTTAGGCTCCTGGCTCAGATAATACCTCCTATTCCCCTCCTGTTTTCTTGCTCTTTCTGGAGTCTGGGTGGTCCCTCCGTGTCACACCTGGCTCTCCAGCTTCACCATCATGTACACATTCTCCCTTAAATTCACACTGTCTTCAAGACTAGAAAGGCTTTCTGCTTTCCCGGTAGGACCCTGACTGCTATAAATTGCTGGATCCCTGCTAGTTTTGTATTAGCTTCAAGATTATTTTATATTAGCTTCAAAATCTTCCATTTCCCACACATCTGTGCTTATCTGTTGCTTAAACAAATAGGACACTGAGTCAGGATTATTGAGTCATGTGGATGTTTAATCTTCTAATTATATAACTAAGTGAAGCAAGCAGCAAAGAATCTAGATATTGCTTCCTCTCTAGGGCCCAGGCCGTGCCTAATTCCATATCCTTTCACATAAACACAGTCCTCATCCATGCTTCTCATGTTTATAAATGTGCATGTAAATATGTGTTTGTGGGTGAGTCTAATCATCTGGTGAGATGATCAAAGCTATAACTGTGTTCCATGTAAGTATCAAATTGTCTGCTTCAGAGGAGGTATTTGCTATAAGATTAATAAACAAAGGAAGGACTGGGTAAATGATGACCAAAGAGAGATATACCTATTAGTTAATAACTCAAGAATGAAGGCATGGATGTATGGATTGATGTATGTATGCATGTATGTATGTATATACGGATGGATGGATGGATGGATGGATGGATGGATGGGTGGAAGAATGGATGGATGGATGAAAGGTAATGGAGAAAGGGGAAGCTAGATTACTTGATGCCTGGAGGATTTGCAGCATGGTCTAACCCTGAGATTGTTTCTACTCATGCTTTAAAGTCCCACCCTAGAGACATACATTTCAGGCTTTTTTGAAGGAATAAGAGAGAGCTATTAAACCATTTTTGAAATTCACAAGACTTTTCCAAAGTTATAAAAATGCCACCCAAGGTGAGCCCCCCACAAATAACCATTCTGGCTCTGCCCCACTCAGATTTTTAGGGGAAGGAATTTAGGGGGCTGACAACTAGAGATCAGATACTGAGAGTCATATACCCCTCACTACAGTGATAGGAAGGATGCTCTCTGGCATACACATACTTTAGAAAGATACATTAGGAAAAGTTGCCCAAGATTCTCCAATGACGAACTGGTCTAATGTGGGTTTGTACCTAAATCTCAGCAACACAGTATGGCTGCCCCATCCTTGCCACAGTTACCATGATATGTAGGATCATGATGTAGCTGCATAGCTAAGGGAGAGATGTAACTATATGCCTAATTATGACTGGGTGGGGGACTCTACTTTGAGAATGTCATTCTACATGAAATTGAAATTAGGAAACCTTGTATACCAGTTTTTTACCAGGTACCCAGTCAGTCTCAACAACAGAATTGTATAGCTACACACCATCTTTTTTAAGCATTTAATCCTCTTTTCAGTGTATTTTTAGGTCAATTGATTGGATTTTTCCATGTGAGAAACTGTGAATACCATCTGTCACTAGCTGAACTCTACTGCAGACACATCACAGAGGTCTCAGTCCCATCCCCTCCCAAATCAGGAGACCAGCACCCAGTCCACTCTTGAGGCCCTTCATGGTTTGCTTCATCATGCTGTCCCTTGTGTCCCCTGCTTGTTTACCCACAGGTGAAGACCTCACAAGCTATGGGAGGTGGGGTGGGGGTTGTAGGTACCATTTGCATACATTACTCCCTTGCTAGTCATTCACTAATCCATTTGTTCCCTCAACTTCTCCTGAGCTCAGGGGAGCATATTGCCAGTGGAGCAAATGTGTGCATGTATCATCACACTGCCACTTCCCAAAACTTCAAAAAATTAAACCAAACAAAAAGAAAACAAAAAAAACTAGCCCTGGGTGACACACAAGAGGAGAGTGTACAGAAAACATTTTCCATTCAGTGTTGGGGGATGCATAAGGGATTCCTTGACTCTGGTGGAGGAAAGATGTGGCTGCCAGGACCAGGACTAGGATCTTTGGGATCCTGGCTCTATCCCATGTGGCCAAAGGTGATGATCTTAATGTGGAAACTTCCAAACACAGCTCTGGTGCTTGCACAAGGAAGTTGAGCCCCTAGATCCCACTGCTGGTAGCAGGCACCTCCCTCCCCATCTCATTTCGTTTTCACCTGCAATTACTGTTGCCTGGCAGTCCATGGAGCACATGTTAGAAAGAAGCCCACAAAGGCAAGGTTCCCAGCATCGTTCCTCAGGATGGTAGCCCCTGCATGAAGCTCAGATATCCAAAAGGACATCTAATTGAGAGATAACAGATCATAGGTGAGTAGACACCCCAGCTTCTAGAAGAATTTTCCATCTTCAGCCTCTACCTATAGCATTTGAGACTTTCTTACTCTTTTTTTTTAACCAAGCAATTTTGAGTGAAATGACATTGTACCAATCCTTCATGCCTATAGGGAAAAAATATTTCCAAGTATCCTAAATTATAAAAAATGTGTTCACCATTAAGTTCTTAGAATGACAACCTTTCAAAGTCAGTTCTCTCTGAAGATGTAGTGGGGTGGGAGAGAGGATTGGCCTGACTAGAATGCATTCTCGGGTACTCCAGTCACTACCACTGACTTCCTGGAACCTAGAATGCCCCTGGCTTTGGGGAGCTAGGAGCTGTCTGAAGTGTGTGGTGGCTTGGGCACAAACTTTGGAGCTGGTCAGGGGTGTATTCAAATCATATTCCTAACACTCAGTTCTCAAGCAGTGTTTGCTGGCAAAGCTCCAAACCTAGGTGGTGGGACGTGGAGAGTTCCAATAATGCTGTCTACTGGTAAATACCCTCCCTTATTTCCACTTTGTCTCTTGTACCAATGAAGCTTGCGATTTTTTTTTCTGCTACACTAGGTGACTATGGTCCAAAATCAAAACATAAGAGAGAAAAAAAAAACCTAAGTAAACTAGATTACAGAACTGTAGCAGACTTTCTTCATCCCCATGAAAAATGATCACAGGAAACAAGATACATAATCAGGGGGAAGATGAATGCCATGTAAAATTGCCCTCTCCAAATAAAAGGCAAACCGCACCACATTCTTCCCATCATCGCATCACAGAAACAGGCACAGCATGGCATTGGGCCTGGAGTGTTCGAGGAACCCCCGCAGACACAGAGATTTGGGGAGCTGTGGGATGCAGAAACCCACAGTGCCAGGAAGGCAGAGATATGATGATATTTTAAATGTTTTGACTATACAGAAGATAGAATCCAAAGTCAAGTCATTTTCAGAATACTTGATGGGCTGTAAGCAGCTATGAGAGCTGTATGCTTCTTAGTCATCAGCACTGAGATCAGGACAAGTTAGAAAGAAGGGACAGACTTGGCAAGGATATGGACCACCCACTATGTGCAGCGGCTTTTCTGGGTTGTCGCCTCTTTGTGACTCTGTGAGGTAAATGTTCTGAACTACATGTCAGGCCAGGAAGACAATGGATGTTGTCAAGCACCTCCTGTTGTTCTTCTGCAAGAGAACAGAGACTCTCAGAGCATTTTACTGTCTGTGTTCAGATGTACCCCTACTCCAAAGGGATTGCCTTATGATAAAACTAAACTTATTTCCTATATTAAAGTTAAATTATTCCATACATCTACGATCCTAGCAGTATCATTCTTAATTGACAAAGGGAAGAACAATGTGGTTGTCTGTGGCAATAAACTGAAAAATAAATAATGTGTGTGTGTGTGTGTGTGTGTGTGTGTGTGTGTGTGTGTGTCCCACATTACATTACAGCAAGTGAAAAAAGTCAGTCACCTATGGCTGGGCACTCTATGTCACTTCTGTGAGCTATCTAAAGTAGGCAAATTGATATAGAATTTAGAAGGTCAGTGGCCAGAGGTGAGGAAGGGAATGGCATAGGGCTGTTGAGACTGGATTCACAGCAGTGTGAGTATGCTTAGCACCACTGAGCCCTACACTGAGTGAGGCTTACAAGAAGCAAACAGTATGAGTACCACAGCTGAAACTTAATCCTTCAAAACTGCTTTTCTTTATCTTTTTTTTTGTCTCAGAATCACTTATTAAACTATTGATGTTTTATTAACCTAAAAGTATAAAAATGGACAGAAAAAAACAAGCATTAGCTCTATCCAGTGAAGATGTCTTCCCTTCTTCCTAGTTACAGAAGCCAGGATGCCACACTGCAATAATTCTGTCTTCTTTCACTTTTATGCCAGAGGCTCTTGACTATAAATGCCTGAGTTACGTGCATCAATTAATCTCATAGGCTACTGTTTTAATCCATTTTCTTCCTTCTCTCCCTCTTGTGTCTCCCTTCCTCTTCTCTCCCTGTTGCTTTCTCTATCCCTTCCTCTCCCCATCTCATTTGTTCTCAAGTATTTTCCACTCTACATACCTAGATATAAAAGTCCCTGACTTCTAGGACCCCAGAGTCCAACCTGAAAAAGTTGAAACAGAAAGTGCCTGATGACAGCCAGGCAAGTACAGAAGAGATGGGTTTGTGATGGAAGTTAGGGGAGAGCAGATCAGGAAGGTCTCCAGGACAGTGGGAAGATTGGGATGCTGAGCCAAAACAAGGGAGATGCTGGCTGCAGTAATAATGGTTCGAGCTGAAGGCTTTTCATCCATGGGGTTCAGCATGCACAAAAGTGTGAAAACCGACCCCTAGGACATTTACTCCGTTAGAGGGCCAAGAGGCTGGTACACATGCTCATAGCAACAACCATCTGCCCAGGGTGGCCAAGAGAACCTCTCCATCCTACTCTTCCTGGGCGGGAGCAGCTTATCTCTAAAGCCATCTTCATTTTGTATCTATCCATATGTAGTATATAGACCTTATAAAAGTAGGCCTACCTATTAAATTGTGGATTCCTATGTATATGGAGGTATATATGTGGCCCAGGAAAAAATAGGGACTTGCTTTCACATATGTGTCTTTCTTGGAAGAAGAGTCACTTTCCACAAGTGCGCTGCACTGGAAGGGGAGCCAGGAGGTAGATTTAGAAACCAGGACTCTATTTCTAAAATCTCACCCTGTTAGCGGCCAGTAGTCAGTTCTGAGACCCAGAGGAATTGAATTGATGCCTCTAGTGTGGGCTTTTTATTTTCAAATCTAGAACACTGATGTAACAGAAAAATACAACTCTCATCTTAAATGGATAAAGGAAATTGTTTATTCTGGAGCCATCTTGAGTGACAATGATCCAGGAACATAGATTTCACTCAGTCCAATTCCATGTTCCAACATGGAAGCAGTATCATGAAGTTTTATTGTTTTACAGAATGAAGAAAGCCATATATCAATGCAAGTATAAAATACATTGATGGGTACATTAACAAGGCAGTTATAGCAAAATGGGAAAAACTCTTCCTTAGGCCTTAGATGTCTTCTGATGATATTCTTAGCCTTGGGGTTGGTGGAAAATGGTTTTGTACTAATTTATCAAAATTATCAAAAGGTTTTAATAATTTATCAGGCTCAGGATGTTAGTTCTGACACAGGGATGGATAAGGAGAGGTTGTTCTGGGGCTAAAGCTATCTGAGTGTAAGGTCATTAATCTGGGATCTACAACATTCCCACCTCTCCATAGTACTAATATTCTTCCTAATCCATGGATCACCCTCTGCTGACACACCTTCCTTTCAGAGGTTCCGGTTCACACCCCTAAGTGTAGAAAATAGCCCAGTTTCCCAGCTCACTACTTCCTTACTCTCAGCTGTGGTCTGTTCGAAATGCAAATCTTGTTGTTTCTTGCACTTCATATCTACAGGCTCACAGCTTCTCAGAACAAGGAGCATTACATGACAAATACACGGCATGTCCATCACACTACAAGAACATGCCTGTGTTCCTTCTGCTTATCTCCCACTCCTCTGTCACTGCATGGAGTCATGGTCCAGGGCACTGGTTCATAGGGAGTTGAAAAACAGGGCCCCATGTCAACATTTTCATCCTTAACAGAATGACTATGATAGTAAAAACGAGTGCCCTCACTAAGAAATTTACCTTCTTAATGATGATAGGTGAAACCAATGTTGGATAAAGCACAGGGACAAATAACCAAATGAATGGAAACACATGAACTATGAACCAAAGGCTGAGGGTCCCCCAACTGGATCAGGTCCTCTGAATAAGTGAGACAGTCTATTGGTTTGATCTGTTTGGGAGGCATCTAGGCAGTGGTACCAGGTCCTGGGCTCATTGCATGAGTTAGCTGTTTGAAACCTGGGACTTATGCAGGGACGCTTGGCTCAATCTGGGAGGAGGGGACTGGACCTGCCTAGACTGAGTCTATCAGGTCGATCCTAGTCCTCGGGGGAGACCTTGATCTGGAGGAGGTGGGAATGGGGCGTGGGCTGGGGGGAAGGGGAGGGGGCAGGAAGGAAGAGAACAAGGGAATCTGTGGCTATTATATAGAACTGAATAGTATTGTAAAATTATATATATATATATATATATATATATATATATATATATATATATATAATGATAGGAATAGCAAGAATTACAACTGCAACAATAATACTATGAGTAGAAAATCACAGTCTGAAAATGCTTGCTATGTTTGAGGTTTTTGCTAAGACTTTTATTTCATTTATTTGATATTCCTTACCTCAACTCTCCCAGGCAGACATAGTTATACCTGTTTGATGGAGGCAGAGATTGAAGTTCAGGAAATGAAGCAAATTGTCCAGCATCACACAGCAAAGAAACTGTGAAGCAAAGGTTTAAGCAGATCTGATTAAAGACTCTGACTGGAATGGTTCTGCAATATGTTACCGATTGCCCAGCTCAGGAAAATCCCTCCCAGCTTCACGTTCCTCTTCTATAACGGAAATTACAAAGGTTTGATCCCGCAGAATTCTGTGGTGATTCATCAAAGGTTTGGACAGTGAAGTGTTTCCTAGCCATAAAGCACTCCAGGAAAGAAGCCAGAATTCTTGATGTCACTGAAGAAATGAGAGGTTTGGAGACTCTGGACACTGTAGAGTGAAAAATGCAGCTCCTGTGTTTGTGTGGCTCTCGCTTGTCAGTTTTTATGAATATTTATGAGGTGAGTGGCATATTCATGGAGTAAGGTGATCTTCTTTCCTTCCCAAGTCATGGCTGATCAGATTTTCCTTTTGGGTATTTCTCATCCCAAGACCATCAGGGAGAGCCCACCAAAGGGGATCCTGGAGGGAGCTCGTCAAAACAATAAGGCTTTATCCCATTATGTGCCTGTCACCACGCCTTGAACCCTACATGGCTGATTCCTTATTTCATCTTATAAAAATCTAGACAGTACTCCACTCAGTCTCTGTGACCAGCTGCCCATGATCAAGGTTGGTTCCAAAATATTAAATAAATAATTCCAGAAACAACTGATTCAGAAGGTTTAAATTACATACCACTCCACTCCATGTTGTTCAGGAGTTGAGATGTGCCTCTCTCTATCACATCTGCATGGTTTACACTATCCAGCTGCTTAATCACATAGCAACCTCCTTAGTTATCAGATGGGCTGTCACGGAACCATAGTGCCAGTGTTCAGATAACCTTTATTTTACCTAGCAGTGGCCCCAGTGTGCAAGGTTATTCATGTCAGCGCATTAGACATGAGAAAGAAAAATAGTAACATACTTCCTTCCTGTGAAAATTCTCAACTTGAAGAAAGGGGAAAAATATGCTGAGCTTGCTCAAGTTTATGATCAGAATGAATCTTCTCTCCCTGAAACTGTGAAGAAGAAAAAGAAATTTGTGTTATTTTTGCTACCATGCCTCCTGTCCTTGCAACTTGTGGCCAAGGTGAGCTGGGCTAAGAGGGAAATCACATTCACTGTGTGCAGGTACACGGCTGAATCCTACAGTCGATAGGACTTAGTACTGTGAGGTCCCAGACGGTTCTCCTGGGGGTCTCAGGAACATCTCTCACAGATGAGGTGGAAATACTGTGCTATCCTCTCTAGCTTGCCATGCTAAGCCTAATGCTAGCCTCATTTTGCAGTTACGGAAACTGGAGTGTGGAGGATGAGGAACTTATGGAGGTCCTACCAGGAGGATGTGATAGAGGAAACTTCCACTCAGCCCCACCCCCACCCTCACCCCAGCCCTGACTCTTAATTACTGCCCAGCACTGCCGCTCTCATCAGCAGAACAATTAAGCTGTTAGGATTTTCCACAGTGTCCTGGAAAAGAGTTCTGTTTACCCTTTTTAATGTATTCACCTGACACACTTAGACAACACACGGGATGAACCAATTTACCCTGACGAAAAGAGAAGAGTAATTAGTTAATGACAATTGATTTGGGCCTCCTCCATCATCCCCAGGGGGCTGACACTTGAGAGAGCTCCTCGCCCTGCCCTGGCACACATACAAAACTCACCCACATTCAGAGCTAGCCATCCCCCACACCAAATGAATGAACCTCAACCCAGGGCACATCATTAGCTGGGAGTCCCTTCTTCTTTTAAATTGGAACTCAGCATCAATTTCATCCAGTTGGAGGAAAATAGAAAAGGAAAGAAAAAGTGGGACTTACCCCATGTTGAATAGGGGGAAGGGGGAGAAAGAAAGAAAGAAAAGAAAAGAAAAAAGGGAAGAAATCTATCAAAAGGCACTTTTATTTCATCGTCTTCAGGCCGAGCTTTGTGTGCTGTCAGGGCTGTGATTAGCCAGCTGTTTAGTTAGCTGGAGTATCGATCTGCCTGTCACACATTCTTTGTCTGTCCGGAACAAGGGAAGGTGCTGACCCTTCGGTGGAAGCCTTGTGACGGGTCTGAAATCTGATAATCACTTGCTCCAGGTTCACTTTCTTCTTTCTCACATACTCGACAACTGGTGTGCCTTTGAGGTCTCTCTGACGAGGCCAACTTTTACCCCCCACAACAGCTTCCATGTGGGATGAAACGGGATAACACAGGCGCCCATTTCTCTTTACTGGAGCTTAAGCGTTATCATGGTTCCAGTTTTTTTTAAGTATTTATTATGATGTGTGGGTTTTGAAATAAAGGAAAAACAAGCACAGAGACTTGGAGTGCAGAGGGTAACCATTTGTTCCAAACTGGAGGGATAAGATTTTAGACGAAGTGAAGTGTGATTATGTGGTAGCTATCAAATTCCCTGGCTTTGAAACCAAAAGCTGCACGCTGGGTCTGGTTTTAAGCACAAAAGCCTAAACAGAGAGAAAGGAAAACATTCTTCCTTCTATCACTTTGTGTTCTTTGCACAATAGAATAGAGATGAGTGAGCCTGGATTCGTCGAACAGTAGGAATTAGATTCCAACAGTGTGGGGTTTTAGTAAAACCCACAAATATGCAGTTTTATCCTGCGCTTTCATTCTGACTGGTAAGCCTCCTGATATTTTAATAAAACTTACCATAGGCTGTTGATTGAATTATATTTATCAAAGGATTGGTGAGGCAGTTTTGAAGGAAAATATACAACTTATTCTGAGGCCCTGCCTTGGAGCTACTCAGTGGAATGTTCATCTCTGTTGGGGTCTGTAATCTAGTCACACATGGGTCGTCAGTTTCCCCTTCTGATGAAAGGGAATGGTAGTGGGGTCGACTGAAAGAATAGCAGGGACACAAAGTATGACAGGGCCACCTTTCTTGTCGGAAAAAAAAATAGTGTGCTTCAACAATCTGTTCCTCAGGTCTTTCACATCTTACCCTCTTCAAGGAAAGAACTTAGTCAAAAGACAGACAGTTCAAACAGAAGTTTATTTAACAAAGTAAAGCAAGTGCTTTAAAGAGAGATCTCTAAAGAGCCATCAGGCTCCCCCAGGGAGGAGCAGCCCAGTGGCTTCTGCGTTGTGGATTTTGAAGGCATTTTTAGGAACAGTTATGAGGTGGGTGGCATATTTATGGCAGAAGATGGCCTGTTTACCTTAACATTCCCCAAAAGCCTGGACCTGCTCTTTAGAGTGTTTCTTCCCACGATTTTCCAGAAACACCCACAAAAGCGAGTGTGTCACCACCACAGTCTCCATAATGTGCACGTAGGGAAAATGGCCTCTTTCTGTAGTTTCTGATACAGTGGAAACAACCTGCCTGTGCCTACAAAGACATTTAAACAGAAAAGACAGTGCTAAAAAAATGATGCTATGAAAATGTAGTTGTGGTCCTCCTCAGCTGCCACACAATCTAACTCCTTGCCCTCTCAGAATCCAATCCAGAGCAGCTCAGCATGTTCAAAATACCTGACTGTGGTGTCCCAAGCCAGAGAGGGCATGAAGGGACATGTATAGCATTGTCTAAAATCAACTATCCCTGCTGACATTCTTTCTTTCATCCCAAGTGGAATTCAGACAGTGGTAGGGATGAAGGGCATTTATGACCCCTTCGATTCCAGCTCCTGCTTCTCTAAGCCATGCATCACAGCATGGTCCAATCAATTTAGGACAGGGAACAAGTTTGTTTGGCTTAAAACCCATGTCCCAAGCTACAGTGACTCACCCAACAGAACACTGTGGGGCCAGTGCTTTTAGGAGGGGTGTGGATGTGGTGGTGACAGTTTCATAGCCCTGCCAGTGATAATGTACTCTCCTCCTTGAAACTCCCTTAATTTTGACTATATCCAACTTTGCAGAAGCCACTAAGATGGAAAAGCCATGGAGATCTGTTCTTCTATCCATTTGACATCTTTTCACATTTCTGCAGTGGATAGACCACTGGTATTTATGTATCATAGTCTCTCAAGGAGCTCTTGAGCCCAGCCTTTGTGAGAGAGGCCATGGCTGACTCAGAAATCCCGATATCACTTCTCATTTCCTTCAAGGTAAGTCTCAGCTTCCTTAAATGATCTCCTGTTTTTTTTTCCACCATCAATTTCTCTTTCACTGAAGCTGTAACATCTCTCCTCACACTACATCCTGCTGCAGAAGACTCACCAGATGTTAGCTCCCAAGTGAGGCCACTCTACCTCCTGCAGATGAGTCAGCACTTGGAACCTCTGTCAATGACGTGTATGGGTCTATTTAAGAACCTTAAATAATATGAAAAAATATTAATTCATTTAATCCTCATGACTATACTATGAGGCTATGAGGTAGTTTCTGTGGCTCTCATACAGAATAGAGTCCAAGGTTGTTCATCTGATAATATGTAGAGTCAAGGTCATGAGCTCATTCAATCTGCTTTAAATCAATCCTGTTCTTGTTGATTTCCTAAATGTTATTTAACCCTTTAAACTTCTCCTATATGTTATTGGCTCATAATTTAAGCTTTACTATTCCTCTCCTAACAATTTAAATTCATCCTTAAGCTGGAAAATATCCCCCATATAGCTAATATAAAGGAGATGTTTTGTCACTGTGTGAAGGGGATATGACTTTGCTGTAGCTATGTTAACCCAACAGGTTGGAATACAGAAAACCTCACATACATATTATGGGGATTTCTGCATACACAGCCATTACATTCTACAATGGAAAAAACAAATCCACAGTAGAAGTCTTAAAAACCCTTGAATTTTAGTACAAAAAGTAAAGACTTTAGAATAAATAACAGCAATCAAGGTTGTGTTCTGATTGACGCTAGCTAAACACCGATCTCTGACAAATGTGCAAACCTGAATGTCAATGGTTACTAATGCCATAAATTCAAACTAAGAATTATCTATACTATTTTGAGGGAATGGCACTTGGTTACTTTTTCTTTCTGAACTTTGTTTTATTGTTCCATAACTCACATATAGTATGGGCCAACTTGATAAATTTTCACACACTAGATAGCTATGGAGCCACATAGAATATATGGAAAGACATAGAACATTGTGGACACTTCCGTGGATCTCTTCTGTTCCCCAAAAACCTGGAACATTCTTTTGACTTCTGTCAGCGGGATTTGGATTTTGATGCCAATGTCACATTTGTGACATAATTTGAAACAAATGTCACTAAGTCACAAGCAGATGCTTCTTAAACAGCATTGAAGAGCTTGGGAAACATCTGGAAAAAGTGACACAGAGAAGTTGCTTGCGTCATAATGGGAGATTTTTGTCAGTGGGAAGAGAGTAATATTGGGCTCACGGTGGGAGAAAAGGTCTCGTCTTGCTCTAACTCCACACAGAAATGAGGATAGACTTGATAAGATATTAGATCAGACTTCTACGTTGTGAAAGCATGGAGATTTCTGTGTGCTACTAAAAAAAAGCAGACAGACATATGCAAAGTTTAGGGAAGAATATAAGATGTTTTATATAAGGTGGCACATGAAATTGGACAGTCTTTCCACACACAGTCTCTACATCCATTTCAACTTCATCTCCAAAAGAGCATTTGCACTATTCTTCTCCAATTCTCAACCACTACCCTCCTATTAGTCTACTAGCGCACCTTCCTAAATGGTGCCAACTTAGATCAACCTATCTCAACTCCAGGATGATTAATCGCAAAACAATATTACTCTGTAAGTGTGAACCTTCTATGACCACATTTTCCTGAGTTAAATTCCAGTTTATGATGTATAAGCTCCATCTAATTGATTACTTAACTTAAAGCTAAGCACTTCATTCTGATGCTTTAGACTCACCCTGTACTTGTGTTTCCAGCCCTCCAGAGCTGCCCTCATTTCCCTGTTCCCTAACAAAGTCCTACACCTGTATCAAGTCGGTGACAACCATCACTCCTCTGCAGAATACCTTCACTCTTATCCTTCTTTTACCCAAAAGTATTCACAACCCTCTGCACTCAGCATATCAACACGCTGTTATGGCTTGAGGCCTCTGTCATACTGTACCATATTGACTGGCTACACACCTGTCATTGTCTATGCAGGCTCAGCTGTGAGGCTTGTGGAAACTACAGGGAAAGAGGGGGGAAGTGGGAACAATCTGCCCTGGGTTAAAAGAACTGAGGTGGCCATGTAGGCTGACTTATTGGTGGGAGCCACCTGCCCAAGTCTCAGATTTCCATCGTGGGTAGCCAGAATCATAAACTTGGTCTTAATGAGTTTTGGCATCATTCTCTTTAAGGTTTTAATTGGAGGGCAGACATAGCAGCTAGAATCTCTAGGTCATGGTGTGGTCTGTCAGAATTCTAACCTATCCCCATCTGCTTCCTGCCACTCATTTGTCACTGTCATGCATGAGCTTTTATTTTCATATCTTCATGTGTGAATTTTTACATTACACAGTTAGCCTTAAAATAGAGACACTATAGGTCATCACATGACCCTTGGAAACAGAGAGATTTCTCTGGTGCCACTGAAGGTTTGCCAGCAAAACTGGAGTATTAAAATACATTTGATAAGAATAAAGCTCCCCATTGCTGAGTGGAAAGAGCCTGTTTGCAAAGGGCTGAGAGTGGCCTCTAGATGTGGAGCATAGTCACAGGCTCATGGCTAGCAAGAGTGTGAACTCAGTCCTCTGAATGTAAGACAATCAGCCAGGCTAGCATACTGAGCAGGTCTGGAAGTTGCTCTTTTCCTAGTGAAGCCTCTAGATGAGGAAGAAACTGGAGAACATCTTGATTTTAGCCTCTGACACCCAGGGTAGAGAATTCAACTAAAATGTGTCAAACTGAACATGTGAAAAGTGAGATAATAAATGTGCTGTTTTTAATACCCCCACATCTGTGGTAAGTTGATACTTGGCAATAGAAACTAGTGGCAAGATGATACTTAGAGCTCCCTAAATAGGACTTTTGTGGGTTCTCAGAATCTTCCTAGATTGGGATGCTCCTGATTAGCCTGTCCAACCCAAAGCACATGGGCAATACACAGCCGGAGGATAGGTATAAATGTGAATGAGCAAACAGAAGATCATAAACTTAGTTAAAATGCAATGAGTCTTGCTTATTTTGGGGTAGGTTTTCTTTGTCATTGTTTTTGGAACTAGATAGTGCATTCCTTGAGCATTCCATGGTGATGTTATGTCCCAATGTCAAAAAGTTGGACACATGTTGTAGAAGGAAGTACATAAAGAGGAAGAGCTGTGACTGGATAGACACGGGACAGGATTACTTTCCAAACTGTGGCTCCATTTTGAGATGGCCAGTAATGGAAGCAGAATGACTGTTGAAGAATAGATTAAGTGGGGATGATTTTAAATGTTTGGCACAGTAGTGCCAAGAACTGTTCTAGACACAGGCAAGGAAAGTTAGGGTAGCCAGAGCAATGGCAAAGCCCACCTGCTGAAGACTTGAGGCCCTACCTCCTATTGCTATGGGGCTGTTCTTGACTGAGTCCACCTTAGAAATATCCTCAGCACTAAAGAGTGGGAGAGCTGAGAAAGGCAGCCTAAGGGCCGGCCTCTTCCCTTCCCCCTCTAGAGTGTCACTTGAAAATTCTTCTCTGCTGGACTATCTCATTGATCTTTGCTTCTTTAGCCCTAGTAGCAAACTCTAGAATAAGTGAGTTCACACTATTTGTCAAGTGGGAATTGTAAAAATCCCTCGTGGTGTGAAATTGAAAGTGGCCAAGTGACCTATTTTGTCGCTTTCATAATTTATTGTGCTTTAATGGAAAGATCTGAGGTTTGTAGCCAGAAAGACACAAGTTCAGGTCTTGGTCAGCATTATTAACCTCCCTGAACCTTATTCTCCTGAGTCTCTGCTTGCTGGGCTTGGGAGATAGCAGCACCGAACAGGAAAAATAGCTTATGCCTGCAGAGCTGCTTCAGCCAACCCTGGGTGTACTTTTGAATTGAAGAGCTGCTGAGTTAATCTAAGAAATATTGCTGCATTTGAAACAAATATGTGATCTGGTTTGTGTCCTCCATCATCTTCCATGGCATTTATGTTCTTTTTCTCTTTGAGATGAGGATTAAGTCTTGATTAGTGTCAAATCATTACACTTCGGCTCAACATGGTTTGAATTCAAGGTATTGTAGAATTTAACCACCTCTGCCTTCTCTAATTGCAGTTCTAATTGCAGTGTTGGAAATGGTCCACACATATTGTTACCGGGTTTCATCTTTAGACCTTCTTTGTTTAAGTGGAATGAGAACTTCTAGGACATCACACTGGCACACAAAGCCCTGGAGTGGGCTTCACTCCAACCAAAAATATGGGCCACTTTCCTTTCCAGTTAAGTATGTTGGAGTTAGCATGCTAGTCTGTTTGACTTGATTGCCTCTTCCCACAATATAGGTAGAAATAGAATCTACCTCATAAGATTGTTATGTGAACTATGTTAATCTTTGCAAAGTATTGACTTACTATATAGTTTTAGATAAATAAAAATATTTCTTCTTAACAACAACTCATCAACTTAAATATCATCACATTCATTTTGTCAGGGAAGATATTTGTTCTAAAAGAAAGCATAGGATATTTTAATTTAATTTTTTTTTAATAAAAGTTACCAAGAGGGCTAGGGAGATGGCTTGGTAATTAAGAGTGCTTGCTATTCTTCCAGAAAATTCAGTCTTGGTTCCCAGTATACTTCAAGTGACCCACAAAGCCCCATAACTTTGGGTCAAGGTATCCAAATGCCTTCCTTTGGCCTCTTTAGAGACCTATACATCTGCACAGAAAGAACACATATACACATAAATCAAACTTTAAAAGGTAACCAATACAAATCAAAATGCATGTTTTTATATATCCAAAAGTCAAGCCTCATTGCTTGTCATACAATTGCACTTTGGTTCAATATCTTTTTAATACCAAGACACTGTAAAATTTAGCCATCTTTGTCTTGTTTAGTTGTAGTCTTGGAAATGATACAAGTGCTGGCTTTCATTGTGAGATCTTTGTTAAATAGAAACTAGTATTAGGGAAGGAAATTCCAAGAGTTGATGTCCGAGAATCCTAGGCTGAAAGTGACAAAGCCCTAGAGATAGCTCATTGTCTTGCACAAAGACAAAAATTAGAAAACGATGATAACTTTATCATATATCAAAACACCATGATGTTTTGAAATATATAAATGCTGCACAGTGTGCATTTAAGGAGTAAGCATACTTTTAAATCTCTTTCACAATTGTGATTTGAGACCTACACATCTACAGCCAGCTGCACAATGAGCCCATTCCACTGTTCCATGCAGGCTCCATCAGGAATATTAATGGATGGTACCGGTGTAGGGAAGTAGCATCAGTTCCCCTCCACTCTCTACACCTCCATCAGTGACCTTAAAGTTTATTATCTACTTCACTCTAGATACAACTGTGAAATGCAAACGGTAGCTGACAAAACTTCAAGATGAGAACACAGTGCAAGGAAATCGTGTGTTTTTCCAGGGCCACATAGCAATTAAGGAGAGAATCCTGAAGTCCATGGCTTCTGATTTTACTATACCTGTCACTTTATAAACATAGAAACATTTGTTCATTCACTTACTCTTGAATTCAGCCATAGAAGTACTATTTACAGTATCAGTAACTACAACAACCATTGTCTATGGGACAGATACCGTGGAAAGCCTTTTCCCTGAGTGATGTCATTTAACCCAAGCAACCACACTCTGAAATAGATGGTGTATTCTTCCCATCTGAATGATTAAGAAGTGGAGCTCAGAAAATGTAAATATTTTGGCCAAAGGCACAGCAACGGGGAGTGGTAGCTCCAAAAATGGAATTGAGATTTGTGTTTGGTTTAGTTTTACTCGGTGCTTGTACCTCAGTTAAGCACACATATGTACAGGTGTTTCCTCATTATTTCATCAACAGTGGGATTTACTCAATGTCATATACTGGTCAGAGCTTTAGAGACAATAATGGTAAAATCTTTGCTTTCTGTCAACCTGCAGATTAGCATGGATCCAAAAGAGACACAAGATGTTATTGGATTTGACTGACTTATGTTGGATTAGATTAGATGGGCTTATATTTGAATTTACTTGACTGACCTTGACTAAAGCCAAGTGCATTTCTTATACAGAAATAATGGAATAAGAAAAATAAAGGTAGGTGGTTGGGGAGATTACTCACTGACTAACAAGCTTATTAAGCAAGCATAAGGATCTGAGATCATGCCCCCAGTATCTACATAAAAGAGATGAACATGATCACAGGTAGTTGGATGTTTCTGTCCTGCCAGCCTTTCCCAAATAAACATATTGAGGCTTAATATTAATCACAAATGCTCTGTCAATGTCTCAAGCTTATTACTAACTAACTCTTCTATTTTAAGTTAACACATATTCCTAATTTATGCTCTGCCACGTGGTGGTACCTTCATTAGCATGATGTGCTCATCATCTCCTGCTCCCTCTGCGTCTGTCTAGCAACACTGACTCTGCCCTCCTCCTCCTAGAGTCCTCTGTGTCTGGCTGTCCCACCTATACTTCCTGGCCAGCAACTGGCCTGTCGGCTTTTAGTAACCAATTCACAGTGTAAAACAGGATTACTCCACAGCATTTCCTCCTTTTTGTCTAATTAAAAAGGATGATTTTTTTAACATAGTGAAACCATATATATATGTATAATATAATAAACCATATATATCAGAACAGTTATTAAGTAAGAATTACTGTTACAATATTCAGTCCATCATTTGTATTTGAAAAAATTAGAGAAAATACTCTATTATCTTTCTTATCTTTGTAAGTCTAAAGTTTTGTACCTAATTTACCTTTTATCATAACTAAGGATATAATGTTATATGATGATAATGATATAATGATAACTATATAGACTAACTAACTATCCATCAAAGACTAGTGGAAGGGTGAAATGTTACCTAAAGACATGGATATCAGGCTGCCTGGACAGTTACCCAAAGTTCCTCTGGAATGTTGGGGCATCTGACTCTGGCCTAAAGGCCTATCATATCTGACAGACTTTTCTGTGAAGCAGGTAATTTTGAAGGATTGTCCTACATTGTCTTGGCAAAGTTTGGCAGTTGTCTTTCTTTGGTCCTACTGGTCCAGTTTGGACAGTAACTGTGAGCAATTGAGAGAAAGGCAATTTTTGCCCACATGGCTAGCTTTTGCCATAAAGAAAGCAAACTCAATACAGAGTTTCTTTGATGCCTGTCATCTTCTCTGAAGTAGACTGTTGCTGCAAGGAGAATACATGTCTCACTGTCATGAAAAGCCTTAAGTTATTAAACATATTAAATTTCATATTCTATAGGTCTTTGAAGTGTTTGAAGACCATCTATCTACTTAAATATATCTGTGTATGACCTTTTAAACATACTAACATGACTATAAATTTGACTATTATAGGTGACTATTAATCTGTATCTCCTAATTATACATTACATTTTTAAATGAGTTGCATAAGCACAATAGCCCAAGCAAGAGTAGAAATATACATAAAGTATAACAAAATTAACTTTGAATTTGTATCAATAAACCAAAATCCATACTAATGTAAAACAGTTAAGATTAATAATTGTTTTTTGGATTAAAGTATATTCAAAAATCTATTCTTTTATTCTACCATTTCTATATCCCTCCTTTTCTTTTTAGAATAAGACCCCTGAATCTAATATCCTTTCTTTACCTTTTTTTTTCCATCATTACCAATAACAACTTGTAAACAACTGTTCTTAAATGACAAAAATATACATAACCCATTTTTGGGGAGAATGTGGGCATAGTTTTCTGGACTATGTTCTATTGATTAGGGGTACTGGTAATCTTTGAAGGAGCCTTGAGAAAATCAGGATAATTGTTAAGTCTTGGCTGTAGTATTCTGTGAGGCTGGATCATCTCAGTCTGCCACCTGGAAGCTGTTCTGGATGCTGGATCATCTGTGCCATCATTTTCATTGGTGTCTGGTCCTCTTGTTCTTAAAACATATAAACTTTTAAAGGTAGCATATATTACAAGTATAAAATATTTGGTGTGTACAAGCATTTAAAGATGATATTTTATTGTTTTATGTTTGAGCAGGTAAAATATACATCACATGTCTTATAGATCTTTCAAGTTATTGTGTGTGTGTGTGTGTGTGTGTGTGTGTGTGTGTGTGTGTGTGTGTGCAGCCAAAATTTATAGGGGTTCTTCCTTGATCAAACCTGACTTTCCAGAATGAATCCATAGCTTCTCCTTACCTGTGGAAACAAAAGTATAACCTCTCCCGCAAAGTAACATATCTTTTGACTTAAATTTTGAAGTCAAGATGTTTTTAAAATATATAGGTTGGTTTAATCCAGCAATTTCCATAATCCAATGTCTCTTAGCAGACAAAAAAATTTTAAAGACAGCACAATAGGATACAGGATCCAGACTCTGTGTATTTCCTATTTTTACATGGCTTCTTTTTATTCTTTTATATTACTTTACATGCCTTTTATGAACTTTATTTTATTATGTTAAAACTATTTCATTTATTTATTTATTCATTTATTTATTTATTTAGGTTTTTTGAGACAGGGTTTCTCTGTATAGCTTTGCACTTTTTCTGGAACTCAGTCTGTATCCCAGGCTAGCCTCAAACTCACAGAGATCCACCTGCCTCTGCCTCTCGAGCACTGGAATTAAAGGTGTGTGCCACCTCTGCCCAGCTGCTAAAACTATATTTTTAAATCTAAGAAAGTATATACTCTTTCTCTTCTCTCTCAAGCCTACACATATCTTCAAACACACTGTGACCTGTTTAGAGGCTCTTTTTGTCTGAATCTGTCCTTGCTGTCTATCTATAACCTTTTCAGTCTGTGTGAGAAAAAAAAACCCTCCTGTGTAACTTAAATAATTCATGGCATGTTGGCCACTGGCTCCCCGCTTAGGTCCCCTAAGAGGCTAGTCTTATGATGGAGGCATGTTTACTGCCAGCTCTGGGTGCAATGTTTACCACCCCAACTCGGGAAAGTTTCTGGATCCATGCTGCCACCAAGTAACATGCTGTTCTTTGCTCATAAATACCATAAAAGTGTTTGGTAGTAGGACTTCTTAAAAGACCCACCCATTTTTGCCACTAGCATCGAGCCAGGAAGCCATCTCTTAAAGGAGCTGCACCTCTGCTCTCTGCCAGCAAACAGAGCCCACCTGAGAAAATGCAGCTACCAAGAAGCCATGTTTGATTTCATTTTTGTCTGTCTAAAATCCTTTTTTAAGCTTTGTCAGGTTTTATGTGGAAATTTTGGCCCCATGTTGGAATACCATATGTAGTCAGATGTTTCTGTCCTCCTAGCCATTCCCAAATAAACACACTGAGGCTTAATATTAATCACAAATGATAGGCCAATAGCTCAGGCTTGTTACTAACTAGCTCTTACATTTTAAGTTATCCCACATTCCTTGTTTATGCTCTGTCCCCTGGCAGTACCTTATTAACATGGCACATTTATGTTTTGTTCCCTCTGCATCTGGTTGGCAATGCTGACTCCACCCTTCCTCCTCCCAGAGTCTTTTATGTCTGGCTGCCCTCCCTGTACTTCCTGCCTGGCTACTGACATGTCAGGTTTTTAATAACCAATGAAAGCAATACATATTCACAGTGTACAGAAGGATTATTCCACAGCAATAGCACACATCAGTAACCCCAGCATTGGGAGGCAGACACAGAAGGATTTCAGGGACTTTCCTGGCCAGGTAGTCTAAACAAATGGACGTGTTCTATGTTCAGTGAGAGACCCTGCCTTAAAAAAAAAGAAATAGATGGAGATTAATTGAAGAGATGGCTTCACAATTAAGAGAACTTCTGCTTTTTCAAAGGAATGGAGTTCATCTCCCGGTACCCACATTAGGCAACTTGCATAGGACTGTAAATCCAGAACTGGGAATGCTAATACCCTTTTCTGTGCTCCATGGGCTAGAATGTACACACATACACACACACACACACACACACACACACACACAGAGAGAGAGAGAGAGAGAGAGAGAGAGAGAGAGAGAGAGAGAGAGAGAGAGAGAGGCAGGCACACCACACACAAATAATAAAATAAATTTTAACAAATAAAGCAGAGTTCAATAGAGAAAGATACCAGCACATGTTCATATATGCAGATGCACATACATGCACATACCACATACACACAAATAAATAGGATGCTGTTAAAGGTTAAAGAATAATAAATCTCATTTGCTCTGAAAATTGTTCCATAGGAAGTGAGTAACCAATTATTAATATTTCATAAGGTTTAAGCAAATCAAATAAATAGGACTCATCTATGAAGGGCAGCAAAGACATTTTGGGTAGATTCAGGGAACAATGTGTGTTCCCATGGTTTATCCTACAGAATCTGTCATTTCTTCTGCAGAGATTGCCAATTACTAAGTCTAATGCCCTACAAAGAGAAAGGTCTTTACACAGAAAAACCTCATTCCTTGTCTGCAATTTTAGCTTACTATTTATGTGCCCTTGTGCCAATTAATTACCGAGACCCCAGGTATGCATTTCTGAAAACTTAGTCCAATGACATCTACTTTACTGTGCTTTGGTGAGAATTAATGATGTTTAGGCAGATGTACAAGCCCTATTACTTGACACAAAGGAATAGCTCACTAAATATTACCTTCACTTCCATTTCAATTCTGCTCCAAAACATGGGCCCCAAGTGATCCAGAAGAGTATCTACTTAGCATTTCATAAACTACAGTCTATAAAACTGGGGTACTAGGGACAAATGTGCTTGGAAGCCCTGTATACCCTGCTTGCACTCTGAAGATTCACAGTGAATATTGGCATATAAGAGTTGTAGGAAGCCCTGCTGTGCAGAGCTGTTTGCCTTGAGCTTTTCATATTAATTTATCACTGAAATCTTTAACCACTTAGTACCAGTCAACTCACTTTTTTGTGTTTTTAATTTTGTTTAATTTTGTTTATGAATTTGTTTTTGTTACTTCATTTGCTGTTTAATCAATAACTGAACAAATGAATGTATGAAGCTGTTCAGAGAAAGCAATGCCATGTGTCTTCTACAAATTTAATGCATTCCAACAGTAGAGTCAAGATTCCAACACATTTCATTGCCCCTCAAGAAAAGGAGTGTTTTTTGGGGGGTTCTTGCTTCTCTTCCTGAGTCCTCTGATCTCCTTCAGAGCAGATGGCTCCTCTCTGTTACCTAATACACTGGTCATGGCACATTCTTTGGAGCTGATTCTTCTTTACATTGCAGATTGATGATGCTGATTAACTGTGTGCTCTCAGAGTTCCCGTTCCTGGATTGAACACACATGCACAAGCTTTTGACAGTCTTTGCCTTTGCTTAAGCAGTTCCTGCCATCTAACCCACCACTCCCCTGTAGAACTGAAGATTTGAGGCCTAGTTAATACACACCCCCAATTCTTGCTTGTGTTCCATTTCCCCTGCAGAGTTTCATCTGGCTGCTTCCTGCTGGAGGGCCTTACTCCCAATGGTGTTCCTGCTCAGCATTTCTGATATCAGACAGAGAATACTGAGTAGACTTTCTGGCGACACACATTCTAGCAACATTATCTGTCAGGTTGGTGAATGCCTTGGTTTCCCAACTGTAAAATGAGGTCACTATTGGTATTTTCTGCATGGTACTATGATGGCTTATCGTCTATGTTTAATCCCTCTCAAGCACCCTCATGGATGTCCACCATGTAGAAGTCACTCTGGCAATGAACATTATCACCATCATCATTGCAAAGCCTATCAGTCTATTTGGTCATGGTTAGTTCTGTACAGGCTGCTCTACCCGTCACTTCATAGCCAAGGTGTCTCCCAATTGGTTGTTTTGAAATTCAGCCAAGTGCTTAATAAATACATGTGGATTTCAGTTGAACTGAAGACTAAGCATGGTAGTGAATGAAGTTGATTCTGTTTTCTTTCCAGGCCTATGAAATCTGTAGCTGGGACTTGGAACCTGTTAACAATAGACTAGAGTTGTTTTTTGGAAATTGCTTGTTAAGCCTGGGAGTTATGAAAGAGTTTTGATGTCCAATATTTCAATATGGTCACATGACTTTGCTATACAAAATTCACACTCGAGAACTGTGCATCCAAATTATGAGAAGAAAAAAAAACATAAATTCTCAATATTTTAAGTGAGTTTTGATTATTTAGTTGGCAGCATTCACAGCTATCCTGAGGCTCATTCCCAGAACGCACTGATTGGAGATGTCTGCTAGGTATTTTTTAAACACCATAATATTTTTTCTTCTTTATTTGCTTTTTGAAACATGGTCTAGCTATGTAACCCTGGCTGACCTAGAGCTCACAATGTAGACCAAGCTGGCCTTGAACTTGTGGCAACATTCCTGGCCCTGCTTCTCAAATGTCCTTGGTTACAAACTTGTGCCACTGTGCTCAGCTGTGTATCTTACTAACCCTCTCCGAGAGCCAGCAATTTCTCAGTCATTGGAATCTGACAAGTCAGGGCAAATATTTTTCCAGCATCATTTTTCTGGCCATCTTGCTGTGGATATATACTCTATTGATTCCAGGAGAGTAATCAAATGTGTGGTCAGCAGTTAACACACTCATCATTGCTCAGAGACCCTAGGTTAGCCTAAGGCAGGTGAGGAATAGAAGAGTATTTTATCTTCTATAATATTCACTATGCAACAAGAATTTTCTAGGTAAGATACTGGCCTAGATGAAAAAAAAAAGAAAGAAAGAAATGATCCTGGATGAAAAGACACACAGCTTTCCTAATTGTTACACACAGCTTTTCTAATTGTCTTTACTCCTCAATCATTTGAAATAAACTATACCTACATGACTTCCACCTCACCCAACTTAACTGCACATTCCAGATTTGTTTACTCTGATGGAAAAACCAAGCTCCTAATAACCCCTGGCTATAATGAGATAGAAATTGATATTTATACAGAACACACTATGCATGTGTACAACTTCATATAAGAATCTAAGAAATTCTTACAAAATCTTGTGCTCTTGGTAGAATAGTTCATTTTTATGAATTTGATGAGAAGATTGTAAGTGTCACCTGCAGAGAAAGTGTGGCATTGAAGGCTCAGCAGAAGCATGGAGGATGCCACAATAATGGACAAAACATACTATCCTTGTCTTCAGTAGCCTCACAGCTCTGTGGCAGGGCAGTGGCTTTGTTTATAGGAAAGTTTCCACTGTGTCAGAATTACAGTAACTACAAAAAATCTCTTTGATGTAGAAAAGGAGGTGACAAGTTAGAAGGTTTTAGTTGTATAACAGCAGAGTCAGTTTTCCTGTCCAACCTCACAACATTGTTGAATAGTAACAAAACATTTTGTTATTGTTAGCTAAACACTGTTGCTATTGTGAGTAGATAGAACAATCATCTTCATTAGGGAACCAATCCTCAACATGCAAGGTACTTGCTGCAAAATGCCCCAGTGGCTGAAATGTAAGGAAGTAAAGGAAGGAAAGCCAAGATATTTAGTCATATAGAAGTAGATCTGTATAGGGAAGCTAGCAGGCAGAAGTTGTGAGGGGCCTAAATACCATCAAACCACCACAGGTGAAGGTGGATCAAATGATTAAAAACAAAAATAAACATAAATAATGAATTTGGAAGCAGAGGCAAAGTCACTTCAAATATTAGAAGAAATAACATGGGCCAGATGTGTTAGGTGGAGCTGTGTTAATATATATGAAGACTACCTGTGCATGGTATTAATTATATAGGCTCCATGCCTGGTACGCAAAGGCAAATCAGTGAGTCTGAACTTTTAATAGCAACCTATGTGGCTTTGAAATAAGCTGTTCTCAGGTCAATTTTGAGAAACATTGTTGGAGCAAATAAAGAGATTTAATAACAAAGCTTTGAGGAAATATATATATTTCATATATATATATATATATATATATATATATATATATATTAGTGTAATAAAAGGGAATGGAGAAAGCAAAAGAAGTAAAGAGAAAGTGAAGGTGTGGAAAAAGTCTCATGAGCAGAATTCCAGGAGGCTGCATGTTATGATTAAATGAGAATAGGAAGGAGCATTATAATTTCCAGAATTGTGTGTAAATGGTAAACAAACCTGCTGGAATGATTGACAGCATTCAGTTTATTTTCCAAATGTTTCTGAACATGAACTAATTGTCTTACTTGGAATTTTCAGTTGCTAGGGTTGAAAAATACAGACAGGATTTTCTTCCCCTAAATCTTATAATATGGAGACTTTTGAGAGTATTCTACAGTTGAAAAAAATGTTATGGTGAATCCCAGTGAATATCTACTTCCTAGACTCGCCATTAATATTGACTTACTCAGCTTATCGCTTATCTATATATCTACTCTCCCATCTATTTTTCAGTACATCTCAAAGTTAATTGCAGACATGAACACATTTTTCTTAAATAATTCAGGATGCATATCACTAACTAGAGTTCAATATTTGTTTATGGTTGTTAATGCACAATTTCCATGCAATGAAATGCATGATTATTAAGTACACATCTACTGAATATTGACAATTGTGTGCACCTGGGCAGCCCAAACATCCATCAAAATGTGAAGTATTGCTATCACTCTCCTTCCAAGAGGTACCATTATTATGACTTCTTTTGCTATGTATATTTCTCTTATTTATGAATTTCAAATAAATGGACTCATATACTACGTTCTCTGCTACATAAAGCTTCATTTACTCAGCAAAATGGTTTTGAGATTCATCCATGTTGTTGAATGCATTTTATTCATGAATAATCAATTAAATGAATATACTGGAGTTCATTTCAACACTCTTTTACTGAAGGTTAGCAGGGCTGTAGCAGCACTGAGTGAGCATGAATAAAGCTTGTGTAAGTCTTTTGTGAGTGTTTTTCTTTGTCACAGGTAAATACTCAAGGAGAAATTTTTCTCCATCTTGGTTGTGATCCTTTGTCAGAGGTGTACTTTGTACCTCTTATATCTTATTGTTCATCTTATTTACAGTATTTTTTATGAGCAATGATTTTTCATCTTTATTAATTCTATGTTGTCATTTTTCTTCCATGATTATCACTTTCAATGAACTCTGTAAAAAGTGTCTGTCTATTCAAAATTATGATAATATTCTATATAACCCAAATCTTCAAACTTTCATTTTAAAATTAGTCATGAAGCTACATGAATTTTTTAAAGTAGGTTCCAATTTCATTTTGTCTCCCTGGATCCATTTGCTAAGATAAAATAGTTCATTTTCCCATTGGATTGATTTGATACTTTTCCAAAAAAAAAATCCTCATATTAGGACATCTCTAATTTTGAGATCTCTGTCAAGTTCTTCTGATATGTCTATTGATTCCTATGCCCAAACCACACTCTTTAGATCATTGTAGCCTTGTAGATAGTTTGCCTTCAAACTTTATGTATCATTTTAAATACTGATTTGAGTACACTATATATTTAAGGCAGTGTAAACTTCAAAATTAAAATGCCATTATGAAATTCCTTCCTCAGAAAGTATCCTGGATTTCTAGGAGAACCGAGAGTTCAATACAATTGTGCCAAAACATTTCTTCATATCTTATTTAATTTCTGTACATAAATATGTCATAATTTCAGTACAGAATCTTAAAAAAAACTTTTGTTACACCTCCTTGAGGTATTTTTGCATCACTAAACATGGGTTGTTCTAATTCTCCCACTATTTGATTCCATAATATGAAAAAAATATATAATTGATTTTTATGTATTAATCCTTGATAGCCTAGCTAATTTCAGTCATCAGCCTCAGTAGACCATAAAATTCATTGCATTTTCTGCCTAAAAAACAAGGTCATTTGTAATTATCTTTTCAGTCTTTGACCTTTTGTTTATTCATCTTGGTTTTTTTTTTTTTTTTTGCTTTTTGCTTTTACTTTTTTTGAGAATTTTATAAATGAACACCATATTTACATTATTCCCCTCCCTCCCTTATCTTCTCCTGTGACTCTCCCAACAATTTCACAAATTCCTAGCCCCTTATTATTTATCACTGTTTCATATAAATTTCTAAATATAGCTTGTGAGTCCATTTTAATGTATATAATTTTAGAACTGCCCCTTGGGATTGGACAACCTATCAGGGCCCTCATTCTTGGGGAAGACCAATTTTGCCTCTCCCAGCAGTCATTAACTACCTGTACCTCTTCATCTAGGGGTGGGGTCTTGTGAGATTCCCCCACTTACGCTGACATGTCAATATGTGACATGTTGACATGTCATTTTCTAGGTTGTGTTTAGGCAACCGCAGTGCTGAGATTTCACGAATACTCTGTCAAATATAGAAGACACTATCTCACAGCAGACATCCTAGTCCTTTATCTTTTACAATCTTCCCATTTACCTCTTCCACCATGTTCCCAGAGTCTTAGGTGTAGGTATTATACGTATCATGTAGATGTATCAGCTGGGGTGGGCGGCGTGCTGTGGTTAGTTGTTTTCTGTGGTTTGACCAGTTGTAGCTTTCTGCAGTGATCTTGGTCTATTAAAAAGGAAGGGGAAAAGAGCCCCACTTAGCTGTGGGTATAAGGAGATGTGTGTAGAATACAGTTAGAAGTTATACTGGTTTGGGAAAGTGGGAGTCTTGGGTTCTCCTGTAGAGTGGTCTAGGTTTACAGTACCCAACAAATGCACAGACAGGGCACTAAAGTGTTAAGCTTCTTAAGTCTTTTACCCAAATCAGGTCAAACTTTATCTAGAGAACAATGCATTTGAAGAGCAAATTCACATTTAGCCAGAGACAGGCAATGGATTTTACACTTTGTGACATTGAAGGACTCTAAATTTGCTTGGATCCTGGAGTTTTTCAAGGATTTGAAATTCTGATGATTAAGGCTAGAATATGAATGAACTAGTCACATATTCAGAAAAAAAATACAGTACCACATAATTTCCCAGAAATATACTGACAAGTGAAGGCAATACTTCAGGAATTAGATTCTGAAAGTAAAAGTTTTGGTAACTGAAAGGTGAGAGCGGCTCCTCACAGCTTCCTCAGCGTTGAACAGAGACAAGGAGCATACTCTCACTGTGAAACCAATTCAGCTTAACATGATCTACAAATAAGAACTACTTATGCATCTGTGATTATAACCTTAGATTCATGTTCAACCCACAGCATTTGTTCTAAAGAAATATCAAATTTAAAACAATTAGCAGTGCTTTCCTAAATTTTGTTCCTTACTTTATAATATGATGAATTGTGCTGTCATGGCTCTGGAACGAGTTATTCTAGAAGTAAGTGGAGGCATGAAAACATCTACCTTCAACTCAGAAACAGCGTTGAGCAAGAGGCAAGTGCAGTCAAGTTTTGTAGGGCTTCCATTGTTGCAGCCAGTGTTAATAGATTGAGCTCCAATTCAGAAAACATCCATCAGTAAGAGAGTAGAATGAGAGTCTGTCTTAGTCAATGTTCTATTGCAATGAAAAGACGCCATGACCACAGCAACTCTTATAAAGGAATACATTTAGGGGGCTGGTTTACAATTTCAGAGTTTAGTCCATTGTTGTCATGTCAGGAAGCATGGCAGCATGCAGAGAGTCATGGTGCTAGAGAGGTAGCTAAGAGTTCTATACTTGGATCAGCAGGCATCAATAAGAGAAAGACACTGGGTCTGGCTTAGGCCCATGAAAATCTCAAAGTATACCTCCAGTGATACATTTCTTCCAACAAGGCAACACCTCCTAATCCCTCAAGCAGTGCCGCTCCCTGATGACCAACCATTCAATATATAAACCTAAAGGAGACATTTATAGTCAAACCACTACAGGATCCTACTTGCCATGTGTGAACATTTACCTGACTTGTCTTCTTTATTTATTTATTTTTTTATTTTTATGTTTTTTTCTGTTTTTTTTCTTTTTCTGAGTTGTCTTCTATAGTCTTCCTATCAGCTCATGCCATGGATTCTACTTATCCTTATTTCACATGGAGCTTTCATCACTTACTCACGTGACTTGGAGATGTGATGATGGAGCCAGAACTCAAATCCACTCCTTTGTATCACTCAAAGTTCTTTATAATCCTGAATGTTGTAGACAGCTTGAGTTGAAAAGTCTTGAATTAAAGTATCTGATTATCAATTAACTTTTTGTAGTATTTAAATATGTAAAATCATGAGAGAAGTAAGGGTTAAAATAATTCATATGCCTATAGAAATACCTGTGTTGAAAACTGGGTGCTTATTTTTTACTTTGTCACATAAACAAATGTGAAAACAATTCATGAATTTGTTCTTTCAACTCAGTTAGATGACAGTATATATGGGCCATGGATGATGTCCATTTAAAATTGCAAGTGAAGCTTTTTTCTTTTTAAATAATTGAATACTTTTGCATGAAAATGTATTACATGTAGGGTTCATAAAACAATAACACAAAATATATGCTCGACAATCTTAGATATTACTGTGGGAAGTGGGATTTATTGAAAAGGGATTTGAAAGGAAGAGCAGACATGCCAAAAAAAAAATGGACAAGGGCCTCCATGGCAGTTGAAGGTCACATTGCTTTGTAGTTGTCTATTATTTTTACTGATTTCCAACAACTGCAGAACAACGACATCTGTATCTTAAGAGCCACTGCTTTCCCTCTGGATTTTGAGCCCTATCTACCTTAGTTCTGGAGCCAAGTCAGGGCTGCCATCAGACCTAGCTTGGCTTAGCCAGGCACCCTCTCAACATAGCAACCTGTGGGCATCATGGCACTGACCCCATTTGCTTTATGCCTCACAGGCTGCGTCCCTGTCCTTTGTTCCCTGATGTCCACTGATTTCTAGACTCTGCCCTTTATTTACTTCAGTGTGGTGAGTAAGTTTAGTCATTTTTATTCCATGTTGGATGGTAGCAAATGTCCAAATGTTTAAAAAATTAATTGCCATTTAAAAATAACAATCAAAGATGAGCATCAGATGTTTCATTTAGATTTCTGGCTGTTATGTTCTCTTCTGCAGACTCCTACTTTTATATCACCCATACTTTTCTATTACTCACTGAACAGAGCCATTTGTCACAAGACAAATTTTGTATTTGTGAAGATGCAACTGGAAAGTGGTTAGCATTTTTGTGTTAGTGTAACCAGGAAGCTTATATATTTTATCTAATTTATATTTGGAAGGACAAGTTAGGAATGCATATGTCAAAGAACCATATAAAACCAAACTCGGTTAGGAACCATCAGAATTGTGGGTTAAAGCTACATCTGCCTGAATTTAGAGCCCTCAATGTTTCTCCTACATTGAGAGAGTGAACATAGCTTTAGCTTTAAAGTATTAATGTACCTACAGGCTTGGAAGAAATTGAGAAAAACAGTCATACCCAAGTCTTGCCTGCCTCAAACCTAGCTGCAACTTCATCTGCTATGGAGTCCTCACAAAAATGTCACTGTCAAAGCTCAATAGATAATAAAGAATGTATGACCATTCACATCACAAAAGTGATAGATTTAAAATCAAGTGTCAACAAGTATACCATGATACTTTCATATGTTAAAAACTGTGTTAGAAGTATGTATTCTTACTAAAACCTATGTTAATTCTGTTTTGGTATATTGTTTCTTCTTTTCTAAAGTTTAACATCAGTTCATCAAAAGCTAGTGGGATAAAGGCTAAAAGATGTATTCATTCAAAATTTGTGTTTCTCCCACATCCACTTTTATGCATTTCATGAGCATTTGAATTGTATAAGACTTCAAATTTCATTGTGACTAAATATCAGGTGGATATTCATGGTCCCACAAGGAATAATGATGAGTATTTCCCTGAGTTATCCAACTGTTGATGTTTCAATTTCTTGATGTCAATAATGATCAACTTAAAGTTTTAAAACCTGGTCATTATTGTTTCTGCATAAATGGTATGGATTTCATATCCTATTCAATATAATAGTATTTTTTCTCAAAACAATCTTGTCATACTTCTCCACCTGATCCTAGACCCCTCAGGAATTAACATAAATATAATTTTAGGCTTGAAATAAGAATACTGACTTTGTAGAACTTAGATGGTAGTATAGTTGGTAGATTATTTGCTTAGCACATACATGGTCTTGGGTTTGATTCCCAGGATGGCATAAGAACAAACACTGTGGCAAATACATGAAATCCTAGAATTTGGGATGCAGAGTAGGAGATTCAGAAGTTCAAGATTATCTTCAGCTACATAGGGATTTTGAGGCCATCTTAGGCTAAGCAAAAACCTGTCCCCAACAAGCAAACAAACAAAAATCATTTTTAATTGAAATGAAATTCTCAAAATTTCTCCTAAAAATTATCCTAATACCTTTATAAAATGAGTTATTGAATTCAATAAATAAGTGTGGCTTTGTCAACAGATCAGATCAGTAGTACAATACAAGTATACATGGATTATCTAACAATTTAGTAAGTAGTCGATAAGACATCCTACCCTTGAAGGTCATATTAATTACTGATAATAAACATGGATAAAATGAATAATTCATCCATATTTTCCCATGTTTTATGTTATACCATTTGCTAGAAGTATGCTATGTGCTGTCATAGACCAACAAGCAAGATTAACCTTTTCTGTTTACCCACGCAATGATTGCTTCAGGGAACCAAGCAAGGTATCCTGGAGAAGATGTATGATTGTAGAGGAATATCATATGAATATAATATGTGCACAAGTGAGGGAAGTGCCAGATCTTGAGTCATAGAACTTGGAGACCTAGACATGATGACTTCCTGGAGAAAGATGAGGTCAAGACATGAGAAATACAGCTGGAGTTACAGATGAAGCTATGAGAGCAAGGGAGGGCACAAGGGCAGAGAGGAGGAAAGATTCCAAAGGTCTCACATGAGGAACTCTTCCTTCTTCCACCTCTATAACCACACTGGCTACATCTCTAGCAAGAAGCTTAGCCTTCCTTAGTAACATATTACAGCAGAGAATTCATTGTACACTACACATTAAAACCACCATCTTTATTTACATTAATAAACCCACTTCATACTTTGACAAAGAGGAACAACACATAACACGTCATTTTATTTTTACTTCATGCTAATGAGGCTACTATGACACAAAAAAGGTACACAATTCGATCAACACCACATAGATAGTAAGTGGCAGTGTTTCAAACAGCCTCTCATGCCCAGAAATATTAGCCACAGTGAGCCACTTTGCTTGAAGACAAAGGATGTGCCTGTCTCATCAGGTGGCTAATTTGGGCTTTGAGTTCTAAGTGAGATTTGCCTAGAGTTTGCAAGAAGAAGACCTTAACAATCAGTTACGAAGATAGTTGGAGTCCTAGCTGTTTCAACATCTGCTCCTTTGTGTGGCAGATTTTAATCAGTGAACAGAGGACTTCCCTAAAATACAAGGAGGAGAGTTTTCCTTTCAGTCATAATAAAGAAGTTCTTGAGGTGTTGCCCAAAATAACCTTTAATGTCAGGGAAAGATTCCTATCATACACATGATCAAATGATACTTTACAGGGTTAAGTGCTTTCCTAGAGTTCATAGAGAAATAGTTAAGCAATACTCTTCTCTAAACTATCCCAAAGTCCTAAATATTGATTCATATAAAAAAAATTCATGGACCATAAGTTGGTGAAATAATGTAAAGATATTTAATATCCCTCACCTTGCAAAGTCATCAGCACTAGATTAAATTCCTGAGAATTGCAGAGAGTGAGAAACTTTTAAATATTCAGTCTTAAATGGGATATCTTCATCAAGTCCCTTCCCTCAGGGTTGAAAGAACTGTGCAGAAGAGGAGGCAGAAAGACTTTAAGAGCCAGGGGACATGAAAAACCATAAAAACAGTATCTTCCAGGTGCAACAGGACTGAGCATATTTGAACTTACAGGAACTGAAAGCATGCCCAGGGCCTGCACAGGTCCCAGTGCTGAAAAGGGCAAGTGGACACAAGCCCCAAGTCCTAACCAGGAAACTATCACCAATTGACAAACACAAAAGAAAACTTTTCATTTTCTCCAATGGAGTCTCACTGGGTATACAAACCACTCTTAAGGACAGGCATCATGACCAACATGGCCAACACTCAAGGGTATTTTTGGAGATTTTTCTCTCATATTGCTTTGTTTGGGCATTTCTTTTTTAAACTTACTGGTCTTTTACTTGTATATTATGGTTTCCAATTTTGTTTATTTATTTGTGTGTGTGTGTGTGTGTGTGTGTGTGTGTGTGTGTGTGTGTATTTCTTCTGTTTTTTCTTTTTTTCTTTTAAATTCTGGTTGGTTTGTTTGATTTTTTTTTTTTTTGCCTGTTTGACTTTTAAAGAGAGTGAGAAAGAAGACATGGGGTTAGATGGGTGAGGTGATTGAGAGGATCTGGGAGGTGGGGGAGGGGACCATGATCACAATATACTGTAGGAAAAAATATTTTCAATAAAAAAGAAAAATTATTTGTAAGATGTAACAAAAATTAAATTCCTGAGAATTATGATAAAGAAGCCAGTCCGAGTTTATATTTTATACAATTTATTTGACAAGGTTTTCTCTTCTCTTTTCCAGAGTAAAGTTAAAATTTGGGTCTGTAGCCTGGTGCAAGAGACTACAATGCTGTGTGCAAGGCCCTGAGTTCAACCCCCACAAATAAATAAATAAGAAAGAAAACAGGATTTGGCTTCTCTTAGGAAAATGCAGTACCTTGTAGCCACACTCTGATTCTCATTAGCAAAATGATTTTGTTTCATCATGGCTCTGTCTCTAGGCTTTCAAAACTGACTAGTATTATATATGGGCCAAATTGTCTCGAGGTTTTCAGATTGCCAGAATAACAATTTCTAGCACATTGAAATTGCTGATGCTAGCCTTCCCTTGTGCTCCTTGTCTGGTCTCCTACATTCTTCTTCTTTCATTGTTCTCTTCTGCAGCCGATGTTCTTCCAATATGTGTCTTATATCCTTTTGCACCCCAGTATGCCTGTCCCCACACCTGTCAATTAGATGACATGTGATTAGAGAGGGTGGAAGCTGAAAGTTTAATTCTTGTAAAATACTGTTCATACTTCCTGAGATACCTTGAAAAATTGACACAAAGAAATGGGGACAAAGATGTACCTGTTTACCACTGGGATTTTAGTGTCCCATCGATTTGGGAAAGTGCTAATATAGCACCTCCCTTGTTGTCAGCATGCTCCACAGTGGAGCACAGCAGTTCTGGTATCTCTCTATGATAGGTTACAAAGCATCCCTGGATAAACTCTCTAAACTGCTGTTTACTTGTCAATAAAAGGCCTTGTGTCCTTAAAACAAGATAAACTGCTGCACTCTGGTGCTGTGGGATGTCTTTCTGTATGCTGTGAATATGTGTTGCTCTGACTGGTTGATAAATAAAGGTGTTTGGCCAATGGTGAGGCAGAATAAAGTTGGGCGGTACATTTGGTATATACTGGGAAAAGAAGAGAAAAGGCAAGTGGGGCTGATGCTGTGAGGCTCTGCCAGGAGAAGCAAGATGTAAAAGTACCAGTAAGCCATGAAACCATGTGGCAATGCATAGATTAATAAAAATGAGCTGAGTTAAGTTATAAGAGCTAGCTAGCAAGATGCCTGAGACAGGCCACACAGTTCATAAATAATATAAGCCTCTGTGTGTTTACTTGGGTCTGAGCAGCTGCAGGACTGGGCAGGACACAGGAAAACTTCTGACTACACTCTAGAATCATATGGCCAACTAACTGGGACATAAAGGAGACTGGGCAAGGACAGCAATTAATAGTTAAAATTGAAAACGAATGTCTTCAAGACTCATATGACTTTCCCATCCCATGTTCATTGTTTTAAGATACTTCTTTGAGATGTGAACTATGTATACATAAGATATGGATAGAAAGATAAAATTATTCTACATGGGAGAAGAGAGAAGCAGTTGCAAGAATACTAACCTATGGTTTTACCTACAGTGGCCATCTTGGAGTCAAGAAAGAGACATACTTCTGTGTCTCAACTCAACCCAACCCCAAGTTCCTGGTAGTTGCTGGAGAAGGTCTGGACAGCCATAGTAACAGAGTCAGGGCTTTTTATCAAGACTAAGAATGGAGTGCAGACAGACAAGAAGCAAAGACTTTGAGTGACCAACCTTGATGACTTTAGACACATTTCCCCTTAAATCTGGATCTCATACCTTGGGCAGTTAACACCTTGAGCATCAGTTTGCTGATCTTTGATAGTGATCATCTTGTTGATCTCATAGAAAAGTGGTCAGTAGAATTCTGGCACAGTATACCTTCTTAAGAAAAAAAGCAAAACAAAACAAAAACATAAAATGGTTTGAATGAGGAAAAAAAGCAAGCATTCCAGCATACAAATTTTCATCTCACATATTCCTACCTGATGTGTTGCTTTATGGTCTCCTGAAAAGGAGCCTAGTGCTTCATGCTGTGACCTACAGCATTGTTATCTGGATGTATTTCTAAAGAAAACAGAGCTAGAATCTCACAGCATCATGCAGACGGGTTTAAAAAAGATATTTTAACTTTATCCTTAATTGTCATTTATTCCCCACTGCCTACACTTGTTTAGTTTTAGAAAAAAAAATAATCCTAAGCAGAAGCTTGATAAACAGCAAAATTGATGTTCAGATGAGTCAGCTCTTACTTAGACTGGGAAGGTAACTTAAATGGCACCAATGTTGTTATTAATAACAGCACCCACATTGTGCTGGGAAATGAACTAGGTACAAAAATGAAATATTGATTTCAACTTAGTCCAAACAACAGTCCCATGAAGTAAATACTAGCATGCCTCCTCTCCAGATAAAGAAATGAAAACTCAAAATATGTTAGTAATGAGGTGTTTGTTTGTTTGTTTGTTTGTTTGTTTGTTTTTAATCAAACATCTAGGAAGGACAAAATGAGCTTGTAAACAGATGTATCACTGATGTTTTCCTTTCTCCGGTCTTCTCCTTTGAGGCTTCTTCTGTCTTCTGTTTCACTATATCACAGGCCTCTCTTCTTCCTGGAAGAGTTTGCCTCCAGGGGAGCGCATGCCATGATAGACTCTTCAGAAAGCCACGCAAACCCAGCAGAAACATTTAGAATGGGGCATCCAGCCTCTGCGAGCATATGGTTCATGGCAGCTGCTTATTACTGACTCTGTTTGGCTTTTCTTCCCAGACAAAAGGGACAAAGTCAACAATTTCAAAGAAATTAGAACCATTTATCCTGGTGATAGACTCAGGACAAAGTAAATTCAGTGACCCAAGGAAGACCACATGGAACAATTCTAATTTTGCAAAAGATAGCTACTGTGAGAAAAGGGACATCTAACTTATTTGTTCCTTCAAATGGCATTTTCTTACAAGATTTGCAGGAAAAGAAAGAACATTTATTTTGTTCATTGCTGTCACAAATGTTTATTGATCATTTACTAGTGTCAGGCAGGCCCTCATCCCTAGAACAAAGCAATTAACCAAATATACAAGTTCCCTTCTCTCACAGGGGCTATTTTAGTGAAGGAAGGACAAGTAGACAATACTAGGTAGTGCCAACAGCTTTTTTTTAAAAAAAGGAGATTTAAAATACAGTAGTACAGAGGGAAATGTAGAGACTGCCTTTGTTAAGGATGGAAAGCTGGAATGGCTAGGTCATGTGACTATTGCAAGAAGATTCTCCCAAACAGAGAAAACAATTTAAAGTCCCCGTAGCAGAAGGAACTTATATGATCAAGGAATTTAAAAAACAAAACAACAACAAAAAAGTCAGTGTGAGGCCGGGCGGTGGTGGCACACGCCTTTAATCCCAGCACTCGGGAGGCAGAGGCAGGCGGATCTCTATGAGTTCGAGGCCAGCCTGGGCTACCAAGTGAGTCCCAGGAAAGGCGCAAAGCTACACAGAGAAACCCTGTCTCAAAAAAACAAAAACAAAAAAACAAACAAACAAACAAAAAAGTCAGTGTGATCCTCGTGGACTGAGCAGTGGAGAAAGTATTAAGGGATAAGACAGGAATAGAGGGAAAGCTACAGAGTAGAAATTTTCCATTCTCGTAAGCCATGTTAGGGAGAAGTTAGTCTTATTCTATGTGTGCGCTCTGGAGAAAGACAGAGGTTGATGACATGGATATGCTGGTCTATGGCACAGACAGCCATAGGACTGAAAGAGAAAAATAGATAAAGAGCAAAGACCAAGGCCCAAGGCTGGGTAGTTGAACTTTCAAAGAAAGCAAAGGAGACTGAGCAGGATTGGAAGCATGGTAGGAGGATGGGCAGCAGGCTGTGATGTTGGTGTCACCAGGAAAGGTACATAGTCCACTTTAGAGACAGGGTGAGCTAGATATGCCAGTGACCCCCTAAGAGAGAAAGACATAGAGCAACAGAGAATGACCATCAGGCATACTGAAAACCTTGACAAGAACCCCTGAGGACAGAGATGGAAAACGGATTGGAAGAAATCCCGTGGAGTAAAAGAGGATAGGCAGAAGCTGAAAACATCTATGTAGAGAAATCTTCTTACAAAAAATAAACAGACCAATGTTGAACAAGAATGTAGTGAAAGAAGAAAGCTTTTTCTAAACCAAAGAAACTATACAGTGATTTATTTAATTTTTTGATGTTGGTGGGTTGATAGAAACTATCTCGAAAGAGAAAAATTAAATCTCAGGAAAAGGGAGGCTGCTTACAGAAAATCACAAAGTAAAGAGAAGGGGTGACACAGAGAAAGAGTGCTGCAGAGGAACAATTCCTTTTTGTCATTGTCCAACAATGACAAAAGACTAAAACTTTAAGCCAGCCTATACAGGAACTAGTGTTACTACTCTTCCTAGAAGTAAGTAAAGGAAAAAATACAAAAACAAGATCCTATCATTATTAATGATACTCCCATTCATGGGACTAAGATACCCACATGAGAGAATATTGCGAGTTACTCAATGGGGATGTTTACCTCATCTTCTAGACCTGATCCTGCTGAACCCTTCAATGTCATACTTGTTTTTCTACTAGACCAAACACTTTGCTACCAGCACAACATTGCTATTCACAGATTGTATTCTATTTTTAAATTTGGAAAAAAAAAGTCAATGTGACCTATATGCACTGAGCAATAGAGAAAGTGTTACGTGGTAAGGTTGGAATATAGAGAGAGCTATGGACTAGAAAATTTTCATTTCCATAAGCTATGTTAAGAAGTTAGTTTTATTCTACATGTGCATTCTGTAGTCCCTTGAAACCATTTTCCTCTGCAGCAAGACCATTGTTTCAACTCTCCAACATGTGGTTAGGTCCTGCATGTCCCTCAGGACAAGTCATGTTTCCCTGTCTCTGCCTGAGCACTGGCCACTGTTATCATGACCCATTTAAATTTTGTTTTCTGCATGCTATACCAAAACTTATCTCATTCTACTGAGACTAGAGGTTGTATATGCTGTGTTTTCAACTAAGAAGGAAAAGTCATGATAAGAGAACATGGTCCCCTCTCAGGACACGACAAAAATGGGGCTCTTGATAAACACTTGTAAGAGAAGAAAAGGTAAGACCATTTCTTAGCATCCCAAGGGACACATTTGCTCCTTAAGGGATGTAAGCATTTGAAAAAACAACTGGCAGATGTTTTATTGCCATCACATTATTGGCTTGAGGAAGTAGAGTCTCCCACTTTTAAATCTGCTACATCTGGAGACAGGGGATTCACCTCCATCCAGTACAAGAAATTGAAGAGAAAGGGAGCAATCTCACTTGCAAAAGCAATGGATCCAGACATATCTCAATATAAATTGCATCAATACCTACATCCTTAGAAGAATGTGGTTTACCCTACCCTGCCCTAGAGTCTAGGAAAATGTAAATACATTATTCAGCTATTGCTAAGTTACAGCCATAAGATGACCACCACTATGTTTTAATTGCAAGAAACAGATTACCTCCATTTTTGCTTAAGTTTTAATTATTATATAATAAAAAAAATATTGGTAAATTACCTCATGAATTACAGTGAACAACAACTTATTTAGTTTGTATACATTTTTTATCTTTACAATATGTTCATATATATTTTAAGTAACTTCAATTAAATATCATGGGAATTACAGTACAGGAATCTTGGTTTTAATCTGCATGTTGCTACCAACAATATATAAGTCATATGACAAGAGCTAATGTTGCCATTTTCCAGATTAGAGGGCACTGAGGTTGTCATACCCAAGAGAGACAAAAACTCTGGAGATACAGTTCTTTAAAAAAATGAATGGACTTTTGACACAAAAGCTACAGAAAATAATTAACAAAACTTTCACAAATGAAAGTTAGCAATGCAAAAACCATTCAGCTTGTTTACCATTAGGTGAAAAAGACATTTTGTGTCCCTTAGATGTCGACATATGATGCACTTACAAAAAAAAAAAAAGATATCTAGATGTCAAACTGTGGGTATTGTTTGTGACAGCAGAAGAATGGTCAACTGGAATTACCATGATTGTGTGATCTCCGACAACAATTTGGGTTGCCTTATGCCACATCTATACACATAAATCTATGTTGCTCCTGTTAACACAGTCTAAATTCAGAAGGAAAGACAGAAAGCCAGGACTGCATTAGCTTCCTGATATCAGAATCAATGAGGTATGTGCTGCACATTTGAAAGGAACTGATTCATATTAAGGCGCCTAAGAGCTGAATAACAAGCTCATAAAATGTTAATAACTATGATAACTGTAGCTTGGGTAATACCTTCAACTGTGTGGAACTGTCACATGACCAATGACAATAAAATGCCCTTGGGAGGGTAATGGGCATTGGGAAGGCTTGAGTGGACTGAAGAGGAATGTGTTAACTGCCACACTCCACTTTTATTACCTTGAACTTGATGACATCTGGACTCTGGCCCAATGCTTTGGAATCAGCCTCATGTGCCCTATAATTCCTGAAGAAACAGCTGGAGTTGATCCATTCATGAGTAGTGAGCAATTGTGAAAGGATCTGAGGCACAGTCCTACCCTGGCTGTGTGGCATCCAGAGGTTGGCCTCTCTGAGGTTCAGTACCCATGTCCTAAACCATCCAAGCACTCCCCTTTCACTTCCTTTTAATTAAGCACCACATTATCACTATTTAGTAAACACCACTGTAACCAAAATACCACAGCAGCACTTCCCAGGCAATCCTTCTGCAAACCAGCTAAATAAAGGGCCATCTTCATGTGGAAAGTCTTGGAAGATAGCTTTTATCTCAACACCTTCTACACTAACTTAACCAAAAAATGTGTAGCTGTACAGGAGGCTCGTTTTCCCCTTCGCTGGAGGCTCAACCTCAGTACCAATTCTCAAAATTCAAATTATGATTCCAAAGCAATCTATCTGACTGGCTCTATGCTGCTTTAAGTGGCACTGTATAAAAAAGCTTCATAAGATGGTAAAATGAAAACCAGATTTTTTTGTTGTTTGTTTTAAAAGCATGAAAAGAAATTGCTTTTTAAGGGTGTTTTCTGGCTTGGAATACAAGAAGTATAATGTAAAGCTGAGCAGATTGATAGCTGTAGGGGAAGTAAACACCTTTGCCCAGCAAATCCCATCTTTCTCCAGCTCAGCAAGCCATGATGCTATCATTGGGTTTTCTTGTTTGAGGGAAGCCTCTGAGATTTTCAGTCTGAGGAGATGTGCCCAAATCGAGGATAACTGATATCTCCTCTAATCATCTCTTTCTGAGCACAAGCCACTTAGTGATCCTGGTCAGCTTGGATCACTTCCCATGGTGTGCAAAAGCAGTTTAGAGTTAGGCTGGGCTCTGGGATTTGACAGTCTGCATTGGAAACCTAACTGAATGCCAGCCTAGGACCCATGGCATGTGATGTGGATACCTTATGCCTCACTTCCCTTTATTGTCCTTGATGCATGGAAGAGTAATTATACCTAGTTTTAGAGATCTTAGAATAAAGTAAGTGATTTCACATACCAAGCAGAGTGTTTTATGTGGAGCAAGCACCTAGTGAGTTATTATTGTAGAAAAAGCAGGTGCACTGGAGTCCAACAGATCTGAGTTGCAGAGATAAATCCTCTTCCATCTCAGAGTGGCTATTACTTGCCTGGTGAGGGAGGGGGAGTCACAGGAAGATTTATGTGTAGCACAGATGAACCATCATGCAGTGGAAGCTGGTTAGCAATAATAGCTGTGATGTGGTGTGATGTGACTCATTGGAGTGCTGGGGACTGTCATGTTCCTAGAAAAGGTGACAGCAATGGCAGTGAATCCAGTGGTGGTGGAAGTCCTTACTAGCACTGAGAATCATAATTGTGTTGGTGGGAGTGGGTGACGTAGAGACATTAATGCCGATGGCCATGGTGGTGTGGGTGATACAATTATATATCTGTGCACTATCATAGAGTAAAAAGCAATTCTTTCTCATCATGCTGTCCTCTGTGTCAGCTACACAACAACCCAGAAAGAAGTCATATAAACAAATAGTAGATCAGATGCTGGAGGAAGAAAAGATCTGACCTGGGATAGCGGGGGAGAGGTTCATCAGCAAACCAGGCCTTGGTTATGGAGAACCAGATGAAGTGGCTGGGTTTCTCTAGTGTTCTACATGGAGTCTGAAACTGTATAAGATTCTAGGACTCACTATAAGCCATTGGTGTTTGACTGATTGATGCTGTCAACATGCATGACAAAGAAGAAGGGCATGTATGGGAACCCTCCAAAGCAAGTTTCCAATAAGTGATATGAACTGATACTTACTGAAGACATGAATAAGATAGAACCATGTTGAAGGCCGCCTCAAGTATCTTCTCTCCAGGGGCTATTTAGCCCAAGAAATCCATGTGAAATGCTTTGATCAATATCGCAGAAAGTCATATAAAGCAGCATACATCCATGGTCCCAATACTGCAGAAACTGAGGCAGGAGTATTGTAAGCTTGAGGCTGTCCTGAGGCTACATAAAGAAACCCTTTCTCAGAAGAAAAAATAATACAAAAAACCTCTCAAATGAACTATTATTATTAAATATTAATAATTATTATCATCTCAACCCTTATACTTAGGCTGAGTTTGGAAACAAACACAAATTCTAATTTCATAAAAGACATGGTAAGACATTAACTATAACGTAGTCTTGAAGAATTAAGAGACAACCAGAGTAGCAGCAAAGGGGATATGGAGGCAGAAACTTTACAATACAGTCTAAACCCATGGCTGTTCATACAGAGATGTCCAGCTCTTCCTCCATGCCTGCATCCCTTGGACCACAGCCTAGCACTGGTGCTTCTGCCTCTAGCCAGGCCTAGTTGATACTTGGATTCTAGAATCAAACTTAGCAGGGGAGTCTGAAAGATGCATAGTATTGCCATTGTTAATAGGAAGACACTGGCTCAGCTCTGGCAGACACCAAATCATGTCAACAGCTCAGTCAAATAGAAAAAGTCAAATTGTACTTTGAAATGCAAAGCACTTTCCTTTCCAATGAGGAACACAAAACCCCTGACTGCATTACTTTTTGTCAAAGGTAACAGTGTGAAAAATGATGGCAACAGATTATGAGCATGCACGCCCCAGTATTTACTCCAAATACATGAGCAAAAATGGGATGTGGACCATGAATCTTTTGTATAAAATCCTCTCAAGATATTAGCTATAAAAGTGGGTGGGTGTTTACATAGCTTTACAGAAAAGATTTGAATAGATAGCAACACTGGTGTTTAAAAATCTGAATATTAGTACAAGGGATTTTAAGAAATACATTAATTCCCAATGGGAAAAAATAAACTTGCATTATGTTTGTTTCTAGAAATTCATTTTAGGAGAATTAATTTTTAATTGTTATCAACCATCTCAATACTCCTTCCACACAATAGCATTACTTTTCCATAAGTATACCCTTTCCAGCTCACAACTGATGACTTTAATGTCAAGAAGACAGAGCAGCAAACTATAGCTCTCTGGGGCTCATATATGGCCCTCCACCTGTTTTTCATAACACAGGGGATACTTTGTTTATGTGTTATCTGTGGCTATTCTGTTCTACAGTAACAAAATTGAATTATTAAGATAGAGTAAGGTGTCTGGCAAAACCCAATCGCTTTAATTTCTATCCTTTTGCAGGATACTGCCTAAGCCCTTATCTAGACCAAGGGTTCTCAACATTGACTGCATATTAGAATCTACTGGAGAGTTTGTGTGAGGAAAGTGGTGCATGTATGTGGGTGTGAAAACTTATGATGTGGATATGTATACACATACATATAAAGCCAGAGTTCAACCTCTGCTGTTGTTCATTGGGAGACAATCTTTTTCTTTGTTAAGACGCATCTCTCACTTGCCAAGTTCATCAGGCTGGCAGACTAGCCTGCTGCAAGGATCCCATAGTCTGAACCTCCCAGCATTGGGATTCCAAGCACATGTCTCCACTTCCAGCTTTTCTTTTTCTTTTCCTCTTCCCTTGTTTTAAAATGTGAGTTTTGTGAATCAAATTCCATTGCCCACATTTTTACACCTAGCACTTTACCAGCTGAACTCCCATCCTAGACCAGAGCTTTTAAAACTCTGAGCACAGCCCTTACTCCTAATTAATTGCATCCATCTCTATGGGGCCCAGAACTCCATCTCTTTCAAATCCCTTGAATCACTCCACTATGCAAACCTCAGTGAACACTTATATTTTAGGGAGCCCTATTCATCCCCAGACCCTCTTTTTTTATATTCCAGTAGAAAGGCTCAAAATGAGATCTATCTGACTCATAGAATTCAGAATCCATACTAATAAGCATTGACCTGTATCATCTCCCATACCGTAAGAAAGAAAACCAAGTGGAATGCTGCTTCTCCCTCTCCAATGTCTTTGCTCACCATTTTTAATATTTTCCCAGCAGTCTGTGTTGATAGGCTACAGCGCTGTTCTTTGACACTTGATGTATCTTCCTCTGAAATGAAGGCTTTCCCAAGACTTTGCTCAGAGTTCTCTACTTGCAGTCTCTACAAGAACACTGCCTGTGTTGAAGGAAGGGACACAGATGGGGACTGCAAAAGTGCTTTCAGGTGGCAGAAGGCAATGAATATTCAATAAGACTGTTTCGTATGTAAATCAGAAGACATATAATAATGAAAGTGATTCTACCTTACAAAGACTTTCTTACAAGCTCCCTTTCTATCTTTAGATTATAGACAACATGGTGAGCAAAGTCAGAAAGATTTAGGTGAGTATCATTCCTAATCACAAGTAAAATGGCCATGTAATACACACACACACACACACACACACACACACACACACACACACACACACAAGCATGCATGCACGTGGATGTGCATGGGAACCAGAGGAACTGAGTTCTAGTCCCCATTCTGTTTCCCATCTGTATGGCCCCAATATAAACACTTCACATATCTGTACTTCAGGTTCTCACACTTTGAAAGTGTAATTTTGTAGGCTTTGATCACAGTTTCTGACAGCCCAATTTGATGGGTCTGTGACCTTAATTCATTTTTAGTAGTCCATCTTGTCACTATTCACTTGAGAAATGCCTTCTGAACACCCATTTTCCTGCCCACACTTTCTCACAGAGAGACAGAGACAGAGATGGACACATTAAACACTTTGCTTTATACAGAGTTGAATAAGCCATCCTTTGACCCAGTCACTTCTAAGAAGGTGGGGCCTGATCCTTGAGTTTAGTGTTGCTATGGGTGCTAAAATCTTCAGAACAGAAAGGAAGTATACTTTTTCTGCCCTTGTACACTTGCATGGTATGATGGGTCTGAGTTTTAAATCACTAGAAGTATTTATACTTTTTTACATATTTTAATTTTTTTTATTCATAGAAGTTCATTACTGTGTCCATTTTATAGATGAGAAGTTAAAGTTTTAAAGAGATTCTAGAGTTTGATCAAGATCCCAGGGATTGAAAAAAACACTTGGTCCTTTTCTATAGCATCTACATGCCCCATCGGCCTAATGACTCTCCCTTATCAATACATATCCCCGCCTTTATACTGACAAATTCTAAGACATCCATGTGTTGTGTTGTGTTATTTGTACAAGACTTGCCAAAGCACTGATTTTTCCAAGGTGCCAGTGTTACCTAACAGTCTTCCCCCAAAGGAGTGAGAACAAGTAAGAATTCACCAACAATGGAGATGGTGCAAAGCACAAGCTACCTAGCTACTGAAAGCTTATTTCTGTGTCCCCAGCTCTGGCCTCTTGACATGCTCAGATATCCAATGCTCCTACTGTACTGCATTGTTTAGAAGACTATTATCTGTGCAAATGCCCTCTCTGTCTGAACCTTGCCGGTGTTCCATAAAGAGGTGGAAACAATGGTGTCTCGTCCCTCTGTGCACCCCCTTTGGATGCATCTGGGTGAAGTAATACTGTATGATTTCTGAGACCGTGTTTCCTTCAGATGCTCACCCTTTATCCACACCCACTGTTTTGTGAGGAAATACTTGCTCTCTCTGCTCTGCCTCCTCTACCCACCTGACCATTACTTCTTATGTATTGCTTTGTCTGAGAAGCTTTACTAGATATACCAAGCTTAGGTTTAGCCCTCTCCTCTTGTGCTTTCTTCACATACTGGCCATAGAATGTTATGTTGTTTGCTGACTGCCTTTACTAACCAAAAGCACCTGAGGAGTTGTGGTCAGCTCCTCTTCTGACCAATACCATGCCTGAGGATCACAAATACACACATGTCTGACAGGGTAATGACAGGGTCTTTCTTTCTTTCTTTCTTTCTTTCTTTCTTTCTTTCTTTCTTTCTTTCTTTCTTTCTTTCTTTCTTTCTTTCTCTCTCTCTCTCTCTCTCTCTCTCTCTCTCTCTCTCTCTCTCAAACACACACATGCACATGCACACGTGCACGCACACGCACATGCACACACACACACTGGATACACATGGCTCAATATATATGCCATGCAAAACTTTGGGCATTTCATTCACATTGAGTCAAAACTAAAAAGCACTACATGAAAGACTAAGTTGATCTGGAGTTGCACTGACACAAGTTCAGGGCCTGCTCTCTGGATTTCTTCTTGGAGTATAGCTAGAATACTGTCCATTTGTGGTAAAGTCTTAGGATATAGCCTCTGTTCTATCCTACTTACAAGACATGTCTTGAATAATAGGCAGGGAAAGAAATCATATTCTACCTAAGGAAGACACAAATGGAAGAGATTGAATGGCATCCACCAATCACACTGGACCACTGTCCTGGGGAGAAGAGGAAAAGCTGATGCTTTGGGTTGGTTATGCAGTGCCCACAACAGATAACATCACAGGAAGACAAGATATTCCTGGAAACCTTCAGTAAAAACACATTTACCCAAATCAGGAATGGGGAATGTGTGGCTTACAAGATGGCCCATTCCCCATCTCCAATGAAACACAGGAAAACCTTCTGATTTGATAAACACTGGTGTCAGTGTTGAAGATGGTAGGCACATATGGTTTTCACATTCATAGGAGCTTATTTTAAGAATGAATGATACTGCCAACGGGAGAGTTTTATCCTATGCTGCAAGAAAATGATGCCTTTGTGCACTGGAGTGGCAGAAATAAGAGGAGTGCCTTTCTGTCGTTGGGAAATCTCACAGACTGAGTCACCAGTTCCTGAATGGCAGCCCTTGGCAGGGTTCTACCTGGTTGCTGAGTCTAAGCATGCCCTGTGTTAGGACATCATCTATAATTCTTTACTATGCTCCGGGGAAAATGGCTACTTACTCAAAAGTGATTAGGCTCAGTATGTAGTTAATCATTAAAGCTGAATTTTCTTCAACATTGGCGTTGCTAGAACTCTTGTTTTTAGATATACTTTTAGATATTTCAAGCACACAAAATGAAAGATTAGGAGAACTGATGCTTATCTGGTACCTACTATGGGCTGGCTACCATAGTTGACCTTTGTGATTCTAACCATCTAACCCCTTGTAAGTTTAGGGATTACCATTTCCACCTTCCAGTTGAGGAAATGAAGAGCAGAAGTCATCCCTCCAGGACATCACAGTGTGAAGGGGCAGGAACTGTAAAGGGAGTCTAGGTCTCATTGATTGCCTAGTTGGCATCCTGCTACATACTGCTTACAGCCAGCCCTTTCTGTGAACATTCTGTATGATGATCTAACACACACAAACTCCGACAACTGCCCCCAAGCCACCACTCACTATCACTCTAGTTTCCTTCGCCATCTTTGGATTCTGGAAGTTTTCTTGTGTGCCTGCGGAGAAAGAATACCAATATTGGCAAACTTGCTATGGATTTGAGGCTGTTTACTTTTACATCACTGCCTGGTAGTTTGAGAGATTTCAGACATTCTTGCTTCTCACTTCACTGGAAGTTGCAGCTCATTAGCTGGGGGATTGATTCACTTTTGATATGACTCAACACTTATACAAAGGATTTTTTTTTAATTACAGAAAAATGTATCCAGCCACTTCTTGATGGCATAAATTCTTTTAGCTAAATAATCCATCTTTTCAATTCCACCTGCAAGTTGAGAAGCGTAAAGCCCCAAGAGTAGCCATCATTCAAATTTTGCCTTCCTGACCACCACTTTATATAATTTAGAATCCAAACAGACATGTGAATTATGGTCATTCAGCTCCCTATGTTCTTCATACTCTAATATCTGAAAATGAATCATTTACCTATGTGGTATCTATTAGACCATAAGCTACATGAAATTATGATTATGACTGTTTTATTTACCACAGTTTCACTAGTGTTTCAGAAAATGTATGTCACATGACCCAAAGTGAACGCACTGATCAATTGAGCAAATGAATGTCTAAAAAGCTCCATTTTCTCCTTCTTATCATTCTATTCTGTTTTCTTTAATCATTCATTTTCTACTTATTTACTGATCAAAGGAATAAATATAAGAGAAAAGAAAGGCTAGGTCAAATGATTAAAAAACAGCTTCTGCCCTTAATCTTACTTGTTACTCATTTCCAAGTGACACAGCTAACTTAAAGGATGGTGCTCCAAATTCTTTCTTCTGATACAGCTCCCTAGATGTCTCAGACCTTGTGACAAGCAATCACAATGCTAGGTTTCTACTATAAGCCAATATCTTCCTTTAAATAATTCAATGTAGCAACAAAATTGGAGCCTTCAATATAAAGTGAGAATTTGTTGTTATTGTTGTGAAAGTTATTTACTGAGAAAGTTGCTTCAGAACTCAGTTTTAATATTTCATGTGGTCAGTAGCCAAACTATTAAATGACTAATAATATCAAGCATAATAGCATGTCATTATTTAATTTAATTATACATTGTGTCTTGCAATCATTTTCTTAGTATCTGTACATTTTACAGATGAATCTGAAACTCTGAGAAATTTAGATGATTGTACAAGATCATAATAAGAAATTGAAGTGAGATTGTACCAAGATCTTTTCCTTTGGCCAGTATCTACCATGTATCTTAAAATTTTAAGATCAACCAGGTAGCTTTATGCCTTAAAATTTAATGTGTTACACAATATAGAGACTACAGGGGAGGAAGAAGAGGTCAAGTGGTAGACAGGGCTCAAGAACATCTGAGCCCTATGTGTCCACCACCCACTCCCACAAGCTCAGGGGTAGGAAAAGGAAGCTGCAACTTTGTCTTTCTCTGGCTTCACTACCTTCCCTGATGCTTGTCTGTGTATGACTGTAGTTAAACTTAGAGAGAAAAAACAGATGTGCAATGCTCTAAGGATTTTGTAGCATACTTCCTGTAATGACCTGAAAACTAGGGGAAGAAGCCAGAAGAATTAACATACTTCATAGTTCTCTGTTCTCTGTGTGGTATATTCAGTGGCTGCACTTAAAGGTACATGTAACAGACCATAAAGTGGAGAATATGAGCCACATTCACAGCTGAAAAAATAGAAATCTAGGACTGTAAGCAGCTCTTTGGTCCCATACTTTCTAAGTGGTAAACTTGGTGTTCGATGCTAGTGCTTATATTACCTTATGGCACTTCATGAATTTAGTAATGAGAATCACATAAAATAAGACAGTGGAAATGTGATAGTTAGTTAGAATAATAAATTTGACACAACTGAGAATCACTTGGAAAGAGAGTCTCAATTAATGATTTTCTAGATTAGATTGGCCTATAGGCATGTCTGTATGGGAATGTCTTGACTGATTTAATTGATGTGGGAACACCCAGGCCAGCAGTGGTCAGTACCATTCCCTTGTTTGGGCCTCTAGACTACTGAAGAGTAGAGAAAACTAGCTGGGCATTTACCGTGCATGTCCTCATGTGTCTCACTCTTTACTGTGGATGTACTGTGACTAGATGCCTTGGGTTTCTGCCTTGGCTTCCACATAGCAATGGGCTGTAACCTGAAATTGTGAGCTGAAATAGACCCTTTGTCTCTCAAGCTATTTTGAGGTAGGGTATTTTATCATGACAACAGAAAGAAAAGCTGCCCAGGGAATAGTAACCAAGAAACCTCTTCTCCTTAGACTCCTGGCAGCAGAAGGAAAAGATTTTCCTGGCCAAAGGTATCTGTCAATGTAAATGTCCTGGTTCCAATCAGGCCTCATGTTGCTCACAAGGATGAAGTCATCTGGTCACCCATTGCACCTTATTTCTGCCTCAGTAGCATCACTGAAACCTGTTGTACAGTGATTTGTGGGGAAACTGTGTGTAGAACTCTACCCTTCACAGTAGACTATCGGGGGTTATGTCATGTGACTTAATTTAGGTCATTGCTTTATCTACAGTACCTGACAGGAACATCCTATAGACTGTGTCTGATTCAGTGTATGCTCCCTCTACTGACCCCCCCTCTGCCCCAAGTCATAACTGAACAAAGGAGACTATACCCATCAGATCCTGTAAGTGTAATGTGGTTGAAATTCTGAAATTTGCTGATGCTGAAGAAACAAGTAAGCAGATATTCACAGTTTTTGTAACTCCCAAGTTCATGATGACTGCCTCACGCCTTTTGGCATCTCAACACACACAGCATCCTACAACTTTTTTCCAACTTCTTTGACATCAGTAATCACTCACATCCCACCCAAGTTAACCCTCCATTTCAGCAAAAAAAATGATGCATTTGCATCATCTGTCATAAGCATAAAGAAGGTCCTATTCTTCTTTCCATCCCTTTCCCACAAGCCTGACTCCCTAAGCTCCTCTGAGTCTATGAAAGATGCCCAGGCTCTGCAGGGTTTAAGGTGCTCCATGAATAGTCTGTACTATGGCTCTGGTGGATCTTGCTTCTACTTGTGTAGTGCCCCTGATACCAAGGAGTTTGATTTCCTTCTAATAGGTTACCTGAAATATAAGCATTGATCTCCAAGATAGTAGTTTTAGAACCTGAATTGTGTTCTCACAAAAGTTCATGCTTACCCTTTAGCCTTCAGTATCTCAGAATGGTATTGCATTTGTTTATCAGGGTAATTCAATAAAAACGAAGTCTTTAGCGTAAGCCGGTTCATATATAAAAAGATACAAGGATGGATATGTCCGGGGGATAACCATGTGAGCACAGTGAGAAGATGGCCATGAGACAAGCAAGGAGAAAGGTCTCAGAGAAAGCAGAGATGCTGACACCCTGGTCTTGGAATTCCAACGACCCGAATGAAGAAAATGATTTTCCATGGGGTCTGCCCATGCTGCAAGTAACCTATTGTATTTGTTTGGCAAAGTAACACAACTAACATTTGGCAGACAAGCTATGATGTAGCTTTCAATAATCTGAGAAAATCTAAATTACCTCTCAAAGGTGTAATTCTTTCCTAGTCCTCCCTAGCCACTACACATAGAGGCAAAAGGATGGAACGCATAAATTGGACAGCATAAAGCATAACACAAAAACTGTGAAAGTGCACTCCCAAAGAGAACACGGAAAAACTGCACAGCAGGAAAAAGACACTGAAAGCTGTGGTGAAGCTCGATCTTGATTGATGGGTAAAAATTCGCAGAAAAGGTCAGGTCATACCAAGTAAGAAGAAGAGACATGAATATTTATCTTGCAAACCTTGATGACTGAGAGGCTTTGTGGGTTTCACAGTTGAAATAATGAAGAAGACCCAAGAGACTGAAGAGTCCTTCAAGTACTGATCAAGAACCTACTATGTGCTCAGCATTATGATAGACACTGGATGAGCAAAACGAAAATAGAAAAAAGGCCACTATCTTTGACTAGTGTCCAGGCCAGCAAAGGAGACAGCCAATGTGGTGGTATTGTGTTCCCCAAAATATTGTGTACCCTTATAAACTTATCTGGGGTCAGAGACAAAACAGCCACCACATACAAAGGCTAGAAAATGGTGGCACTCACACCTTTAATCCTAGCATTCCAGAGGTAAAAATCCCTCTGGATCTCTGTGAGTTCAAGGCCACATTGGAAACAGCCAGGCATGGTGACATGCCTTTAATCCCAGAAAGCGAGCCATTAATCCCAGGGAGTGATGGCAGAAAGCAGAAAGATATATAAGGCATGAAGACCAGAAACTAGAAGCATTTGGCTAGTTAAGCTTTTAGGTTTTGAGCAGCACAGTTCAGCTGAGAGCCATTCGGATATTAGGACACAGAGGCTTCCAGTCTGAGGAAAAAAGATCAGCTGAGAAGTTGGCCAGGTGAGGTAGCTGTGGCTTGTTCTGTCTCTCTGACCTTTCAGTGTTCACTCCAATAACTGGCCTCAGGTTTGATTTTATTAATAAGAACTTTTAAGATTCATGCTACAACATGTAATTAGTATCTACATAGTATGATAATTATGTGTTCAACATAGTTTGGAAAACCAAATAGAAGAAATTTGTTCACCTTCAGGTGAAGCATGAACCATAACCCTTAAAAGGGAGCTCTTCACGGGTCCATGGAGAAAGGCCAACAATCAGTGTGGCTTATTAGCAGGTTTCCTTGTGAAAAGGATGCTACAGGGAAGGAACATGAAGGGATCCAGACTACTAAACCTGAGTGTGGGTATCTCAGGAAGAAGCCAGGGAATAGATTCTTTGTATCCTGTTTTCTCCCTAGGCTTTTTATTTTTATTTTTTTACTTATTTATGCTTATTTAACTACTATTTCTTTAATTGCCAATATAGTTTCCCAAAGATTAATCAACCAGAAAATTTACTAAACTATCCCAATGACAATACTAATTAATATCTCAGTGTTCTCGCTGAAACAGTATCGGAAGTTATGCTTGTGTGCTCTTTTAAAAACAAACAAGCCGGGCCACCACTTAGAAACACAAATAATGATAGACTGTGGACTCCTCCTTTAATAAGTCTTAAGGTTTCTACTCCTTAGCTGTGAAGCACTCTTGTCTGGAGTTAATTCCTGCCATTTCTTGGAAAGATGTGTGCTCAGGAGACCCATGATTAATGAGACATACTTTAGGGGCATTTGTCAGGCCTCTTTTATTTTATTTCTTTAATTTTTGGTTAACCACTCTCCTAGTTGATGGAACAAAAACTAAGGCATATGTGCCGTTCCCCTGGGAAAGTCTGCCAGGCTTTTAACTCTGCTCAGGAAGCAGTTTTGGGGCCAGGTGTGTTCAATTTGTTGCAGGCTAGCACATTAGCATCTGAGGGAGGGTAGGTGTCCGTAGAGAGAATGGCTTGACAGACTGTTTACTGCCACTTGGGCTATGGCTGCAGGCTGTTTGAGAGCAGCTGGTACTGAGGGCTAACTCACTTCCATCATCTTCGTCCATGTGGATAATTAGTGAGACCGGCCCGAGATCACGTGGCAAAAGCAGTGCAGTCTGCATTCCCTACGGTTTTCCTGTACCCCTGGTTCATTTCCTTCTGCCCCAGGCTCAAACCATGATGCACGCAGAAATAAAGAGGTGTGTGGACCATCCCCAAAGGTAGCCTTGAGCAGTCAGAATCTGGTGTATTTGATAGTCACTTTGCATTTCAGTCTAACTTTAAGCTATTTTTTTTAAAAATGTTGGTAGTGTGCTCTTATTTTGAACAGGTATTAATGACTTTCTTTCATGCTTAATATGCATCTATTATGCTCTAAAAAAAATCTAGTTTCAGTGAGCATGGAGGCTCTCATGGAATTATTTAGCTAAAGAGGGAGAAAATGCCCTAATTCCTCTAAAATGAGGGGCTACCTCTCCTTTGGGTTTTAGATATTGTCATGTCCTTTGCCATTTTCCTTCGTGTTCTCCAAGGATCTGCTTTCAATCCCAGGCCTGGAGTGGTTCTGTAATATTTCCTTACCTGTGTTCACTCTTTACTTCTTAACTCCATGCACCATGCTCCACCAGGAGCTCACTCCAGCACAGTTCCCCATAGTCTCCACAGCAACTTTCATGTCCTCTGCTTGGCATCCTTCCCCTCTTCTCTTCACTCTGGGAAAACCTTTCGCCTGTGTCCTGTGATGTGCTTATCTCAACACGAGGTCATGACATCCACCTTGTGCTATTAACATTGAGCCCAGTGACTGACATGTCAGGGCTCCATTGTTGTTTACTGACTTGGCATGCAGTGTTCTCTCAGAACTAGGGAAGGGTGTAAAGCAATCCATTAAGAGAACTACCATTGAGCAAATGCTCTGGCTTCTACCAAAGGTCTTCCAACTGTCCATCCTCTTTCTATTAGAAGGCCCCCTGGAGGAGCTAACTTCTTGGAATCTCTTGAAAGAGGCCAGCCTTCCAGCTATTGCTAGCACACTCCTCATGTACTATGGAAAGACACAGACTTCTCAGTCTTCTGGGTCAATCCTAGGAAAATAAACTCTAGTGGGTTCCATTTTGGAATGTTCTGGAAACTTTTCTTGGATTTCCTATTGGCTTCTGATAGACATTAGAATTCTCATCTGTGTTCCATTCATCCTGTAGTGTCTTTGGGCTCATTCTCTATAGATCACAGGATAAATGTGATCTCTCAGATCACCAGAGTGTACTTCTTTGTCTTTTTCTGTTCTGCTCTCCTGAAGTTGGTAAAAATTCTACTTAGAAACTACACTCTCCACTGTGATTTATTGCTATTTCTGTACTACTTGTCACCCTTGTTCTCTGAGTATGGGACCCTGGTTCCAGTTGCTTCTGTAATGAATGAGACACAAGGAGGTAACAACATTTAATATGAAGACCGTATTTACCATACAACATTAAATATCTTCACAGTCTTTCATTTTCTCTTTCAGGAGATCAGTGTTATTAATTTTCATCTTTGGAATAACCAAAGTTTAGAGTGATAAGCATCTATTTGAGAGAATTCTTAAGACATGGTGATCTGTAAGCCAACATTGTACTAAAGACACATTTGTTCTCCACCTGTGAGTCCTAAACTTTTGAATATAAGCTTATCCAGATGACAGCCACACCCCTCCATTAACAGATACCTCTCACTCACTACTGTCATGCAAAATATGGATTCTTTAAAATTATTTAATTAATATTTATTTTATTTTATAATCCAGCCATGCCACGAATATATGGTTTACCTAGGCATTTGTGCTCTGATCTTTTGTTTTAGTCTCTTAACCTTTTTGTTTCAGACCCAGGCTGGTCTCAAGCTGATTGTGTAGCCAAAGAAGACCTGGAATTTCCTGTCCTACCTTCACTTCTCAAGTGCAGACCTTGAGCATACTAACCAGGCTCTCTACTGCCTGAGCTACATCCCCATCCACTGTGGTCTGTTCTTAACCTCTCTCTGGAGAACCAAAGCATACTGACAGTTTGCCCCAAGTTTCATAATAAATTCTAATGCTGACACTATGCTGCAGGCAGTCTTACTTCTAGTCCAGGCTCTCAAAATCTTCTAATCACCATCTCTGGAAATATGTAGAAGAGTTCAGTAGCCTGATTTTGAATGTCTACAGAAGTGAGGAGGAGAGTCACATTAAAAGTAAAGTTGTAGATTTTTCTGGCTGCTGCCCAAGCTTGTCCGTGTAGAGCATCCTTCCCACTGTAGCTGACGACCCAGTTATGTCTTCAAATCCTCAGTGGGAGGATAGCACATGAGTTCCAATACTAGTTTGTTGGCAAGTCACTGCAAGGCACTTGGCTCATTCTCCCACACCCTATCTATGCACCTTTGTACTGTGAACCTATTCTGGGCAGAGGGCCACTGAGAGTGGCTGACACTGTACCCAGATATAGGCTAAGAGTGTTATCAGCATCTCCAAGGCTGTGTTCCTCACCCTGCAAACAAATGTATTCTTCGAAGAAGTCACTTTCTCACCTGATAATCTGCTTGGAAAAACAGTTGCATACGGATTATCCCATTAGGCCTTTACCTCTACAGGTTCAACCTGCTAGACCTATCCTCCTCAGTCACAGCCAGGAGTCCTTGCTGCTCTGATAAAGAACCATACATAGAAAAATATGGTTTCCTTTTTCTTCTCTAAAACCTGTGAACAAAAATTCCCGGAAAGAACCATACCTTCACTGAGCCTTCTGCAAGGCTGATTAACGGCTGAGAACTTCAACTATTATGCATAGGCAGGAACTTTGTAGGCCCACAGCCCAATTACAATTTATCTTGAGCTATCTTTAACCCCCTTAATAGTCATTACTTCTTCACCTCTGTGTCAGAATCAACATTCTTGCAACTAACGGGCAGAATTTTTTGGAGTACATTAACTTATCAGCTAACTAGCTTCCACTAACCAAACAGCTAAGAAGATTATCAGGTGTCACCTGAGGTCTCTAGCAGGGACGGACATTCCTGCTTTGCTGCAACCTGCCTACCTGATGTTTCCACCAATGTATTTTTTAAAGGTGCCTTGATTTATGACTTTCTTTGCTCCAAAGGATTCTAAAGGATAAAGGATTCATCCAACTATTACCATGATGGAACATGGAATTTGAGGTCATCTAAATCTGTGTTTCTGGGGTATGTTCACTTACTGGGCTCCAAAATAAAACATCTGGCATCTCTTACCCTCTCTGAGGCCAGAGTAGTGATTTTGCCTTGAAAAGCCTATTTGTCCGATTCGTAGAAGGGGCTTGATCATGGTCTACTTTCAGAGCTGTTGTAAATATTATTTGTGCTGACATGGGTGAAAGAGTTTAGCAAGCTACAGCATGGTGTACAGCAGTAGGTCTGGGGCTCATCACTCTATCCAGCCTTCTGCTCTTAGTCTCTGTTATTTACCAGTGTCTCGTGTTTACTCTTCTTTTATTATGTAGCATATCTATTTTTCTTTAGAAAAAAAACAAACATGATATTTTAAAGTTGAAAGCCTAACAAATCCATTGCAATTTGCATAGCTCCTAGGTTATTACACATTGGGCAAATATCATAAGTCTTTTCCATGTTTGCTGACTTTGAGTTTAATTCAAACAAGCACAATTGAACATACTTCCAAGCCTGTACTGAGCACCTGTGTTTTTCTCAGAAATCATTTCCGTGAACCCAGATCACATTGTTCTTACCATAATGTGGGGCTGACCCTGACATGAGTACCAACTGATGCTGCAGATGCTTAGGCCTCAATGCTTGGAAACCACATTCTATAAAGAATGCCGAGGCTCATGAGACCGAGTTTGGAGCCTCACCACCACATCATTGTGTGACCTTTAGGAAGTCTTGTAAGTTTCTAAATTTCAGATTCTTCATCTGGATGATGATGATGATGATGGTGGTGACAGACTGGACAGAGACACCAGAAGTAAAATCTCAATGTCTTGTGCAAAGCACTGAGGAAGGTGTAGAAGCTCTCTTCACATTTTGAGAGACATCTTATACAAATGATTGTGTGTGTTTTTTTGGTGTTTATGTGTGTGTGTGTGTGTGTGTGTGTGTGTGTGTGTGTGTGCACGTTTGCATCGTGTGGGTGCATGTGGAAGCCAGAGATCAACATCAAATGTCTTTCTCAATCACTGATCATTTTATCAACATCAAATGTCTTATTCTTTCACATAGCATCACTCATTGAAACTAGAGCTCACTGGTTCCATTACACTGGCTGGCTAGCAAGCTCCAGGACCCCTCTGTCTCGCTTTCTGAACAATGGATTTGAAGGCACATCTGGGCTTCCACACCCAGCTTTTAATGTAAGTGTGGGAATCTGAAGTCAGATGACTGAGCCATCACCCCAGTCTCCAAGTGGTCCACTTTTAAGCTTTATAATTATTTCCTCATTTTCCATAAAAATCACTGTCAGAACCATGAGTCAATTTGTATAGACATGTCTTGTCAGCATTGTATAATTCTGAGTCTTCCAAGAAGCAAACTCCAAGCCAGATTAAATATACAGGATTTTATTAGACCAAAAAGAACATTTGAAGACAATAGAGTAGTTACTAAGGAAACTGGCAGTCTAAATATCACAAAAACAGTCTATAACCTCAGAGACAGAGTTGGATGGAAACACTGTAGATTGATGTATAGGTGACAACGCCCATGGGCATCCTCAAGACAAAGTCAGCTTAAAGGGTTCTAGTATCCCAGTTAATGGTCCACCTTATGGCCTGCCAGACTCCATCTATGGGCTGGTATGGCCCATGAGGAACACAGCACATTGAAGAAATAGAGCATGGGTTTGGAGAGCAGCAGCAAGGCCTCAGCCAGTCCTGCCCTATAGCTGGAGACCAGAAGACACAATAGTAATGGGGTCTACTTCTCACATTGTCTCCTAAGGCTTATAGAAAAGCCCCAGACCCTGGTTTGTGTCTTTAGAAGCACTTCCTTTTTTAGATCTGCTTCAACACTCTCATCTCATTAACTTTCCTTCTATATGAGACTTTGACAACTCAAAGATTGACAGAACGTGGAGTCACTTCAGGAATACAGTAAATCAAATCTGACTCTTGGATCATGATTTTGACTCCATATTCATTGACGTGATCCAATGGGTTCCAACATCTGGTAGAAAGTAATATGATGACCTTGTGTCAAGACTGTGGGTGACTTTGTACTCTTCAGAATCTGTATTGCCTCTCCCTGGCTGTAGGGCTCTGATCACCTGACTCAGCATCATTAAACTGCTTCTTTCTTTTGAAAAAGGAACATAATAGTATCTCCTGTAAATAATCCTTCTGGAAATCAAATATAAAATAAAATAGAAAAACAGGCACTTTTTTGTCACAATCTGGATGGTGAAATAAATGTATCAAATCATGTTTTATTGTCACTGTTACGTGATCATTGTTTTACATGGTCACAAGCCACACAATAAGTTCTATTTTACGTACTTGATGTAAGAGTGATAAAGCTCATGTTGTTTTTGGTTACATGGTGCTGAGCAAATGCCAGGTACTGCAGAGGCACTAGAGTCCTTGCTTCATGTCTCTTCCTCTTGATTTCTCTCACAGTTTTCACTTCCTCCAAGGCAAATGATATTTTTGTTAATAAAGACTTCAACAGTCACTGTTTCTCATAAACCTTTGACACTCTACTGATGGGTGCTTCATGATTGACTCAACATGTTTATGGACTTTTAAAATGGCACGTAATAATTACATGTATGTATGGGGTGCAGAATAATAATTCATTATAATATACATAAGTAATGTTATAAAGTTAGACTAAGTGACTTTTTCATCTCTTTTTATCTCTTTGTGTATGGAGCCTTCAAATCCCTTCTTTTGGTTCTTCATAAAGTTAGTAATGGATTGCTGTTAGCTATAGCTATCCAACTGAGCTTCATACAGCAGTAGAGTATATTCCTCTAATCTGTCTGTTTTGGCTTCCTTTACCCAACCTCCATTTATCTCCTCTTTCCAAAATATTACTGGGCTATAGCATTCACTACTATATTATTCTTTGTGATGATTAGTTTGCATCCACGTATGAACAAAAGTGTAACATGATGTTCTCTGGTAGCATCTAATTTGCCATAAATGACAACAATTTCACTCTTTTTTGGCTGAATTAATATATATATATATATTAATATATATATTCATTATATATATTCAATATATATATTCAATATATATATTCAATATATATATATATTAATATATATATATATTCACAAATAGACATTTTGAATATATATATTCACAAATAGACATTTTGTATATATATTCACAAATAGACATTTTGTATACCATGAGAATGCAGATTTACACAGACATTACCAAGAACTTTATTCAGTTTTTCAAAAGCACTAAACACAGATCTGCCTGTAGCTGAGCTACCTTACTTCTGGATACCTCTCCAGGGGAAAGGAAAATAGCATAGTAAAGAGATAGCTGCATTCTCATGTTGATTGTAGCACTCCCTACTTCAAACAAGCTATGAGATCACCTGTGTTGTCTAGTACATGGTGAATAAAGAAAATATTTTCTATTCAACATTCTTTTTATTTATTTTCTCACTTTTATTAGTTCTTTGAGAATTTTGTACAATTCTCATTCACCCTTTCCCCCAACTCCTTCCAGATCTACCACCCCTTTCCTACCCATCCAACTTTGTATCCTTAAAAAATATTACTGTGAAATACGGTTTGTGCCACTCACATACTATTTATTAGTTGTGTAGCCTTCCACTGCCATATGGTCAATCCACTTAAGGTAACACCCTTAAAGAAAACTGACTCCTTCTCCCAGCAGGTATCAATCACCAATAGCTTCTTAGCTGGGAGTGGAACTTCATGCCTGCCTCTCCTCTCCATACCTCTTAGCTGGGAGTGGAACTTCATGCCCGCCTCACCTCTCCATGCTGGGATTTGTCTGGCTTGAGTTTGCACAGGTCTTGTCATGGCCACAGTGAATTAATGTTTGCAACTGTCTGGCTGTGTCTTTCTTGTAGTCATCCACCACCTCTGGTTCTTATCATCTTTCTGCTCTCTCTTCCATAATAACACCGGAGCTTTGGAGGGTGTCCCATTTAGGGCTGAGCACTCCTCCATCTCCTATTATCTACACTTTGAACAGTTGTGGGTCTCTGTGTTAATCACCATCTACAGCAAAAAGAAGCTCCTCTAAAAAGGGTTAAAAATTGTATTAATAGATCAATATAACTTTTTGTAAGCTTAGTTGCCATATACATTTGGTAGTTTTTGCATTTAGAAAGCAAACTCTTTAATGGGATTAAGAGGAGGTAGGGATGAGGACAACCATTGAGTTTCCTGTATCTTGACGAGTATTCAAAAAGCATATTTAATCCATGGGAAGTCATGAGGTTTTCAGGGAAACTTTCTTCTTCTTCCATGTCTTTCCCTTTCCTTCTCTTCACCATGATTATTCCATGTGACTCTGACACAGAATATAATCAAGCACTGTATTGATTTTTATACACATTAACTAAATTAATCCTCATCATAATACTATATTTTACAAATGAGGAATCTGCAATTATTTGTCCAACTTCAAGACCATCCCTTCTAAGCTTATATCTCTATTTCTGTCACAATCTATCCTGATAAAAACAAGTTATGTGAGAAAGGGTTTGTTTGGGTTCATAGTTCAATGTCACTTTTGGTCATGGTTGGGAAGTCAAAATAGCAGGTGTTTGAAACAACTTCCCACATTATATCTACAATCTAGAAGGGCATGTAATGCCTGCATGCTGTTACTCAGCTCCCTTCCTCCACTTGCATAGTCTAGAGAATGGTATCACCCACAGAGATGTTAATTAAGGTATTCCCACCTTAGTTAATGTCAATGATGACAATGACCAACTATTATGTCCAGAGGCTCTTCTCCCGGATCTTATCAAGTTGACAATTACCTTTGACTATCACAGTCCCTATCTAAAAGTCCCATAGAGGTCATCACTGGACATGTAAGGTAAGGATGGATTCAGTAGGTGGGTACTCTCAGGAAGAGTCTAGCAGGTGAAAGGACAGTGATTACATGGAAACATGTAATATTACACAGCCATATCTTACTAATAATGTGCCATCTATAACTCGTAGCATAGCACTTAGCATGTAATGGACTTTCTGTGAGCATTGTTGAGTGAATAAAGGAATAAGCAAAACTGTGAATACTCTCCAGCCATTGATACCAACCCTACCTTCCTTTTACTCCTGGTTTCCCTCAAGTTCTGTATCAAGTGTCAGTCAGGAAGCTTGAAAACTGAGAAGGTCTTGCTTACTAAGAGCTACCAAGAATACAAATCTACTTCATTGTATAGCATCTAAAACCACTCATAAGCAAATGGTATTTCTGGAATTAGATTCCAGGTGAACCTCTTCTGTGTCGATAGTGTCATAATACCTCCCAGCATAGAACATCCCTTCCCAACACCATAGGGCTTGAATCAAAGGGCCTCTTCCCCAGCAGCAACTAGTCATCCTCTCTATCTTGAGTTCAGTGATTCCACCATCCTGACATTGCAAAGCATCTCCATGACCTTCATGATTGGATGGAGAAATAAAACAAAAACACTCAATAACTAAGGGAATTACCAGTGACATAGAATACACTTTCAATGCCAACCAGCAAAACAACATCATTAAAAACAGTTACCATCTTCTAACCAGAGTTGGAGGGCTATTCAATTCAGTACTAATGAACATGGTACTATTGATCTCTTAAGACTGTGCAGAACTGATCAGTATCGTGGCTATAAATTGCATTTATGAAGACATTCAAATAGCACACAATGATTACTTTTTCTCCTGGAAGCTGGGGGCAACTGCAGAGGTACTGCTTTTACACAAGGTGATGGAACTACTACTTTCCCAGTTATCTGACCAAGACAGGAAAATGGATATTTATTAGCAAAAGGCAAAACCTAATTTTGTGGACTTGGTAGGTACAACTATGTTTTCTTTCATGGGGGCTTTCTCTTTTTGGAGAAGGAAATACATGAAATCATTCTTAACTTAGCTTTCAACTGTTAATAGGACTTTGAATATTTGGTGATTAGGTAACTACAGTGCATCCTTAAGAAGGTTTATTTGAGAAGAGAAGTTGAAGTTATTCTCTAAAATGGTCATAACAATTCAAAGAAATATTTTTTTAATGTCTACCATGTGACAGACAGATAACCCTTGGAAAGCATGTACAATTACAATTTTCATGGTAGGGAAATTGGGGTTCTACAATGTTCATTGGCATCTGCAGTCTTGGCATTAAAGATCAGGTTCCCCTCCCACACTATGTTACCTCACTCCCTGAATAATTTTATTTTCATTTTCAGAGTCTGAAAGCCAAAGAGGGTTATAATATGGTCTACATACTTTGACTATCCCAAATTCCTACACAGAAATCCAAACGTGTAAGTGGATGGAATTAAAGACAGCAGCTTTGAAGGATAATTATATCATGAGGGTGTAATTCTGATCAATGGGGGTTAGTGCCATTGTAAGAGCCAACTAATCTCAGCCACCATAAAGAGATACAACATCATGTTATTCTCGAGGACACAATCTACCAGTGCATTTGTCTTGGGCTTCCCAACCTCCAGAACTGCATGGGAAAAATGTGTTTATAAGTAGCTCCTTTTGTTGAAATTTGGTGAAGTGTCCTGACTAACATGGACTGCATATAGGAAAAAAAGCAAGGACCTAGATGTTAGAATCTAGGGTTTTAATCATCATTTGTTAAGTAATGTTTAAACTACATGATTTTTAATTTTAGAAAAATTTTGTATATATGTAGGGGGTGCACATATGGGCCTATACATGCAAAAAATCAGAGACCAACCTTAGGTGTCTTCCTTGATCATCCTCTTCCTTATTTTTCAAGATAGTCACTCACTGAACCTGGAGTTCCTTGATTTAAGTGGACTAGCTGGCCAGGAAGCCTCAGGGAGTCTCTTGTCTTGGCCTCCCCAGCACTGGGGTTACAGATTTGCAATGCTACCCCAAGCTTTTCAACTGGGTATCGAGGATTCAAACTCACGTGCATTCATGTTTAGACAGCAAGTACTTTACCAGCTGAGCCATCTCCCCAGCTTCTAAACTAAGTGATTTCTAAGGTCCTGTTCAGCTTCAGTTCTGATCAGCTTTCCATGACAATCTCTGAGGAGGGTAGATCCTGTCCTGGGAGGTTGTACCAGCACATTGCACTTCAAAGGGAGTGAAAAGAATCTACTTCAAGTCTCTTGTTTAGAGAAGACTCAAATCCCCAGAAGGAAAGGGCTGGCTGTTGATGCAGAGGTCAGCAGCCGTGGGAGGCTAATTTCAGTTATCCCTGGCTCATTGGCAATCATGAGGCTTGATACGCTTTTGAAAAAAAACAAAACCACTCCTAATCACCTCAAGAAAGGGATAACTCATTATAACTGCACACTAAGGAGCTGTGGTGACATTTATTCCACATTTGTGTACAAATAGATTACATTATTTAACTCAGTCAGTTTGGGCAGCTGGGCTCTACTCCTGTGTCCCTGCAGAAGACTGAGCAGTGATTAAAAGACAATGCCTCTTTAATTCCAGATGTTCTACACATTCTGCAAGGAGAAGGTTTTGTAAAACTCTGCAATGCTGGCCTCATGTGAGCAGAGCATCATCCTTAATGTCACAGCTGAAGTGGGAGGCGGGCAAAGTAAAAGCCAGGAAAGTTCATGTTTGTGGCCACCTGGGACAAAGTGGTTCTGGGGTTTTTTCCACCTTCATTATGCACCATGCTACTCAACACCTCTACCTGACATGCCCCAGAGTACAACAGCTGGGAACCAGAACCTTCTGCTTGATGGTTTGGTTCTGTAACCTGGCCATCTGGACCTGCAGGTAGCATGTGACTTTGGAGTGTGAGTTTTCAAATGGTACCAGGGCCACATGTGACAGCCAACCATTTGTGATTCCTCTCCATTATTCAATGCTTAAATGTTTGGCTGCCTAGTGTTGCAGCCTACAGGGGTCAAAGAGGGGAACTGATCAAAATGCACAGGTGTTATGTCAGGCTTGAACATTTGGCTTGAACATTTAGTGTCAGACTTGAGACCACTTTTGAATAATTGAATTTCCTTTTCTATGAGAAAAAGATATGCCATCAACTTTGTATAATACTTCAGGACATTCAACTTCATGTTGAAACACAAATTTTAAGGACTGCCTAAACATCTGGAATGTACACATGAAGCACCCACTGTACCCATTGCATGTGGAGTGCTATGTTCACAATATGGACAAACATACTAGAATATTAATGGATCTACATTTATTAAAGACCATTGTGTTCAGAGAATGGGAACACAGAGAGGCACTTAATGACCTTCACAACATTACCCAACACACCATAATATGTGATGAAAGAGAATAGAACAAAAAAAATGTTCCCATTCTCTTTTATTTAACAGTTTAATAGGCTAGCTCTTTTAAATAATAGGCAAAGGTGTGCAACGCAGTGTGGATGATATATGCAGGGGATTTAGAAATCACATTGACTAGTGAGTTTAGTCTGATCCATAATGGTGTTACCTGTAAAAGATGACAATTAAGTGGAAACAGGTTCATAAATAGCATAAAATAACCATGGAAATGCTAAATTAAGAAACAAACAGCAAAACAAGATTTAGGAACCCAGAGCAAACTGTATTCAAGCCAAAGTAAGGGTGGAGTCCAAGAATATGTCCCAGGTCCTCATCAATCACCCTTAGAACCCCAAAACGGGAACCTCATCTGCTACCCTATAGAAGTTCAATTCCATTTTCAGTAAAATGAGGGGAGGGTGTCTTAGAGTTTCTATCACTATGACAAGACACCACGATCAAAAGCAACTTGGTGAGGAAAGGGTTTATTTCAGGGTACCCTTCTCGGTTCACACTCCATTACTGAGAGAAGTCAGGGCAGGAACTTGAAGCAGGAACTGAAGCAGAAACCATGGCAGGACACTTCCTCCTCATGGCTTGCTCAGCCTGCTTTCTTGTACCACCCAAGACCATGAGTCCAGGGATGGGATTGCCCTCAGTAGAGTGGGCCCTCATACATCAGTCATTGATGAAGAAAATACTACAGGAAATCCAATGGAGGCGTTTTCTCAGTTGAGATACCTCTTTCCAGATAATTCTCATTAGTGTCAAGTTGACAACAAAACTAGCCAGGACCAGGGGTTAGAGGGAGGATTTACATGTTAGCTCTGAGAAGTCTGGGCATCTGTAGCTTCAAGGGGGTCATCTAAGTTTTAAGAAGTGGTAAAATGGAAAGACTGCAGAAGTAATATCTGACCAGAAAGGAGCATCACAAAACACTTGAGGACAGAGACATGCATGACTCTTTGGAGCAAGGACCAGTTATAGTGACGACAACAGAAATGAAAGATGGGTGGTGAACTCAGTGATTTGCAGCATTATTCTTACCCTTTTGATGACTTAATCTCCTAATTTCATCATGCCGAATGCATAGCCAGTCAGTATCTACACAGTGCAGCTTTCTTCTGGCAGCATCCCTGTCTCCAAGCTCCATCTTTAGCCAGCAAAACAGATACTGGGATTTCTGTTAACTGCTCCTCCAGCTCACTGTTCAAATCACAAACAACATTGCTTTGCTAAAATAAACACCATACCACTTCTCTGCCTATAAGGGCTTACCATTATGTCCAGGACATGGTCAAGCACTTTGTATAACAGTACTAGATGTGCTCTAAAAACTAGTTATAACCAGCCTTACAGCTTGTGTAATATGCCAGAGTGTGTGAAAGGAACTTGTCTTGAATGGAACTGGGTATCATATTATGAGAAAAGAGGTGGACTAGGAATGATAAATATCGTTTCTCTTCTCTCATATATGATAAAGAAGAATGACACATGAAACTGGATTAAGATTCTGCATATGGTTGTGATCACACACACATATCACAAATATTAATTACATCTCTTCATCTTTGGCACTGGTAAATCCATTTTGGCAGATTCTGAGTGATTCTTGTATTCTCACACTTTGGGTTCCGTTTCTTTCCAGCACCCAGTGCTCCTTTAATGGGGTGCAGTGCACCTCTCTGTCTGTCTATGTTCTCCCTTGAGCAGGCCAGTTCCTGCAAAGAGAGCATCATTATGATTCAGTCATCACTCCAATTTGGTTCAGCACATGAAACATCTGTTCACTTAGCATATCAGCCCCTTTTCCAGATGTTATTCTAAATGAGTTCTGCTGTACATTTCACACACACACACACATACACACCCACCATCCTAAATACACATTTGCTCAGTCTGAAGCAAATTCTAAAGGGAAACATTGTCTGTATTTTGTCACCTTCCCCAAGGTATTTTTTTCCTTCTTTTAAAACATGCAGCCACACAGAAAGCAAAGATGCTGGTATTGTTTTGTACAGCTCACTGTTATAGGACCAGATAGCTCTATGTGTGCTCAAGAAAGCCCTTACCTGGGGATGCCACGCAGGACCAGATAGCTCTATGTGTGCTCAAGAAAGCCCTTACCTGGGGATGCCACGCAGAAGGGTGCCACTGTGCTCATTTCAGGTCAACAAGCATTTACTGAGCACGTATTTACTTTTGGTTTCTGGAAGAAAGAAAGAGATGATTGGATGGACTTAGAGTCCATGGAGATAAATATGTGAGTGATGGTCACAGTTGCTTTGGAAAGACAAATCTGTATCACTTCACAGAGGCTTTCTGTGTGGTTGCATTGTGAATAAGTTGAAGATCTGATTGGAAGACCAAGTCTGAGTGAGAGGGGTTATCTTGTGTCTAACTTCTTAGTGTTAGATCCTGGTCTTTTTCCTGCCTTTGCACTCGATGTGAAGCTTCTCTTTGTTCTCTAGACTGCACGTTGCTCCACTTACCCTGCAGACCTTGGATATGTGTGTAGTACTTCCTTTTATTACTGTGATTGGTGCATGAACCAGGCATTTCCAAGTTCTTGACATCCTATTCAAAGGACTGAAAAAAAATAGGTGCCCACAGATTGCAAAGTAAGAGAACTTTATTCAAAAGCAAAGCGATAGTCCTGATAATAGATGTATTCAAAAGTGACAGCAGGTCACCTGACTGAGAGTTGGTGTTTGTGGTGTCCTTTATGGGGTCTGTGGGAAGAAGCAGTTGACTTTTCAGAGGAAAAATGTGAGTGGTTCTCTGTTTTGATTGGCAGGTTTAGGATATAGAAGCTTTCCTCTACTACACATGCCTTTTCCCATGATTTATCTGATTTTAACCATATGAGCACCAATTACACATAGGCAAAAGATGCTAAGTTGGGGATCCTCCTTAAATGCTTATTCAGGGGATACATTTTTTCCTTATTAGATACGTACTCCTAAATCAATCTAGGCCTGACCCATCTGTCTGCCCTCTGTACACGGACATTTTTTAAAAATATATTTAAACAGAAACAGTCTACAAAGAGATATTCTAAGTAGTTGTACGAGAGAAAAAATTATTCTGTTTGAAGTGCTGTGTGTTTAGTTCAATGCAAGTATGGATCCTGAGTTGCTTCAGGGTATTATACAAGAGGGGCATGTGTATAACACAAACTAAGTTGAGTCCAGTTTTACAAGCCCTATGCTTGCCTGCCTCACTAGGAGCTCACTCCTTATGATTAACCTTATTCACACACAAACCAAATTGGGTCTATTTCTCTAAATAACCCTAATATCAATAATAAATAGCTTTAAATTTGAAGGGGATAAAATGTAGATCCTTCCCAGGCTCTCAACTGGTAGAATCCACTAACAAGTGAGAAATTTGAATCTCCTTGCTACCATCTATTGGTTTGGAACAAATATCTGGGCAGTAATATTCACACACTATATGTAAGCTAAGAAGGTATCAGATGCTGTATTAATAGAATGATTCCTATTACCATGTTCAAGATCAAATACCTTTTCTAAGCCACAAAATCTTGCACATATACTTGGACATTCTGCAATATTGATTCAAAACCTCCAGGATTTAAGAGGTTATCTTGTCCCCTTTAGGGGGGATATGCTTATTTAAGATATGCTTATCCCTAAAGGGGACATCTGTAATGCATCCCCTCCTTCCATAGCTTAAGGACCTTTGCAGAGGAAGGGACAAAAATAGTATAAGAGGCAGAAGCAGTGTGTAACTAAAGGGAAAATGGTGTTTTCCTGTACATAGTGGGGCAGATGCAAATATGAACAATGGTTCTGACAGTATGTCTGTGGTGATAATGTGTCCCCCAATATATTGTGCACCCTACTAAATTTATCTTGGGATCAGAGAATAGAACAGCCACATATATTAAACATAGGTTTAGGCAGTGGTAGCACGTGCCTTTAATCCTAGCCTTCTGGAAGCAGAGATCCATCTGGATGTCTGTGAGTTCAAAGCCACACTGGAAACCGCCAGGCATGGTGACACACACCTTTAATCTCAGGAACTGATGGCAGGAAGCAGAAAGGTATATAAGACGTGAGGACCAGGAACTAGGCATGTTAAGCTCATAGGCTCCTAGCAGCAGTTCAGCTGAGATCCATTTGGATGAGGACACAGAGGCTTCCAGTTTGAGGAAACAAGATCAGCTGAGGAATCGGCACGGTGAGGTTGGCTGTGGCTTGCTTGTTCTGTTTCTCTGATTTTTCAGCGTTCACCCCAATACCTGGCTCCAGGTTTGTTTTTATTAATAAGACCTTTTGAGATTCATGCTACATATGTCCAAAACCTGTGCAAGCTCAAGCCAGACCAGATTCCAGCATGGACAGGAAAGGTGGGCAATGAAGTCCCTCCCTAGATAAGAGCTATTGGCAGTCAATATCTGCTACAAGAGGGACAGTTTTCATTAATGGTATAGTCCTTGGTAGACCCACCATGATCCAGTGGAAGCATACATCCAAGGCCCAATATATGGGCAGCACAAATTGAACTTGATGGGTTTAAAAAAACAAAGTGGATTTAAAATTCAGCAGGTAATGAAGCAGGGATCAGAGAGGAGTTGAGGGGCGAATGTTAGCAAAAATACATTGTAACTCTCAAAGAGCTAAAAAAAATTAATAATTTATTACATCTGCAAAAAAATGCCCATTTAAGAACCATTGCCCAGTGCATGACAGTCAACCAACAAATGTGTATTCTATTAAAACAGCAAGAAAGGAAGTGAAACCTGGGAGAGCTGCCTGACAAGGAGGGCTCAGCCCATCTCTGCAGAAAAGCTGGCAGTAAGACCTATGCCCAAACATCATCCCCCAAGTACCCTCAGCCACCTGTTAGAATCTACCTTTCTAAATCTGCATAACACTGTTAACCATCTCATAAAGGCTTTGTGCCAGATGTTCGTTTCATTGATCTGTCCAATAATAGCATTTTTTCTGCATTTATCGTGTGACACTCTCTTAGGGGCTTTATCAACATATTGAACCCTCTAACTAACTGCATTCTCATTAAAGATGAGAAAACACGGACGGTAAAGCACATATTCCATGTCATGCAGCTAGCGTGGGGCAATCACAGCTGAGAGTCAGCCCCACTCCAGGTGCAACAGTAATTCCAACATTCCAAGTTGTGTTTGATATTAATATTAATCTCCACCCCTTGGAAAAGTGTATCCTTCATGTGAGAATCTCAGCCCATATTAATACCTTCAGTGGCTTAACAGTAGTGCAAATACTATAACATTGTCTGAAATACCAGGATTCAAAGCCAGATATTGTCTGTGTGGGAATATAAGTGTTGATAAATTTTCCTCAGCTTCAAGCCCTTCTCTTTCCCAGTTGCCTTCTAGCCATGTTTATTTATTTTCCCTACCATGGCAAAGACAATTCTTGAGCTGGACATTCCCTATCAGCCCTCAAAGTACTGAGATGTTCCTTCTGTTCCCCTGGGATAGCTTTTCTGTAGAACTTCCATGGTAGTTGTCACAATCATTCTATTCCAGATCCATTTGTGCCCTTTCACATCATCAGAATTGATTGGATAACAGTAAAGTCACAAGGTTCAGTAGTTTCACTCACAGCAATTTGGTATAAATTTCACATACCTGGCTAACCTGGTCAAGGCAAACACAGGTTCTTTAACTCCAGTCTTAATTCCAAACCTTCATATTACCCATCGTACAGCACACAGTAAATATATCTATAAATCTGTATGCATATATGAGGTCTATAGGATGGCTCCAAGATAAAGAAGCTGCAGCAGAATTCCAAAGGTTTCCAAATTGAGCTGAGAGGGTGTGTGCATGGATAAGATAGTGAGCCACATCAGTAATGAGAGGGAGTTGCTGCTGGAACTGCTGGAGTCAAGGTTGGAGAGTGAAGCTGCATAGTTCAGCTGTGGGGTGATGGGCAGACCTGAGGTCTAAGAGCAGGAATTGGCTTGGGAGATCCAGATGGGCAAGCAAAGGTCACTAGGGGGCATAGCTGAGCCAGAGTTCCAAGGATAATCAGGAAGTTCTAACCTGCCTGCCATGGGTAGTACCATCACTGGGACTTAAGCCCTGGACTGGATAAAAAGGAAGAAACTAGTTGAGAACCAGCATATCTATATTAATTCATTGTCCTTGGCTCTTGACTATGAGGACAATGTGACTTGCTACTCCAAGTTTCTGCTGCCTTAACTTCCCCACAATGATGAACTTTAAATGGGAGTTGTGAACCAAACAACCCTTCTCCTAGATGCTGTGAGTTCTTCAGGTTAGAGGCTTTCCCTTTTCAATACTGTGTCCAAGGCTTTGCAGATGTGTGTGTGTGTGTGTGTGTGTGTGTGTGTGTGTGTGTGTGTGTGTGTGTATGCACACACATATTTATATCATTCACTTAATGAGTACTGAAAAAGTACAAATAATTTAATGAAAAAAATATGACTCGGTTGCATGAGTGCATTTTTGCTCTCTGTAAGTTCTTTGTATTTGTATATACTTTTCTTGGTAGTATTTGTGCTTATTTTGTAGACCCAAATACATCTATAGATTTTAAGAAGCCATGTATTTCACTCAGGTATTTCACTATTACAAGCATTTTATATTGGTATGATTATATGTAGGTAGAGTTTTCTAAACAAGCTTCAAAATGGTTACACCCTGAATCACCTATATTATATATTAATTATATATCATTATATAATATACTAGAATTTATTAGAATATATAAGTATCAGAATTGTCTATTATTAAATATTATCATAGGAAAATAGTAAATAAATACAAATGAAAGCAATTTAGAGCCCTGCAGCTGTCTTCCTTCTAATGTCTTAATATTATTGTGGTATTCTTTTTTATGTTTCCATGCATGAGTACTATAATTTTTAGTGTATGGATAGCTGTGTTCCTTCAGTTCCACTTGACCTTGAAACTCATCTGCACTCTTCCTCTGACTGACAGCTCCTTTGTGGTAACATGTGTTTTGTACTTTCCAAACAAAGTGGGTATCCTTTACCATATTTCCCATAATACCCCGTTGAAAGACCTGGTTTCTCTGAACCTTACCAATAGGGGTAATTTTCTGCAAATTCTAGGTAAAAGTGTTTAGGCTGGAACTAATCATCTCACCATGTTAAAAATCAGTTCTGCACATCAAAATGATCATCCAACATGATCAAGTAGGCTTCATACCAGAGATGCAGGGATGGTTCCACATATGAAAATCTGTCAATGTAATCCACCAAATAAACAAACTGAAAGAAAAAAAACACGTGATCATCTCATTAGATGCTGAAAAAGCCCTAGACAAAATCCAGCACCTCTTCATGAAAAAAGTCTTGGAGAAATCAGTAATACAAGGGACATGCCTAAATATAATAATGGCAATTTAGAGCAAGCCTATAGCCATCATCAAATTAAGTAGATAGAAACTCAAAGCAATTCCACTAAAATCAGAAACAAGACAAGGCTGTCCAGTCTCTCCATAGCTATCCAATATAGTACTTGCAGTTCTAGCTAGAGCAATAAGGTAACAAAAGGAGATCAAGGGGATACAAACTGAAAAGGAAGAAGTCAAAATATTACTATTTGCATATGATATGATAGTTTGCACAAGTGATCCACAAAATTCTACCAGGGAACTCCTACAGACAATAAGCACCTTTAATCTAAATATAAGATTAACTTTAAAAAAAAAAGGGCTCCTCTCCAAATGACCAACAGGCTGAGAAAGAAATCAAGGGAACAACACCCTTCACTACAGCCACAAATAATATAAAAATCTTAGGGTAACTCAAGCCAAACAAATGAAAAACCTGTATGATCAAAATCTTCCAGTCTTTGAAGGAGGAAACTGAAGAAGATAGCAGAAGATGGAAAGATCTCCCATGTTCCTGGATCAGTGGGATTAACATAATAAAAATGGCCATCCTACCAAAAGCAATCTACAGATTCAACACAATCACCATGAAAATTTCAACACAATTCTTTACAGACCCCAAATGAACAATACTAACCTTCATATGGAAAAACAAAACAAAAAAATCCCAAGATAGTTAAAACAATTCTATACAATAAAAGAAATTCCAGAGGCATCACCCTCCCTGATTTCAAGCTATACTGCAGAGCTATAGGAATAAAAACCACATGGTATTGTCATGAAAATAAACACATTGGCCAATAGAATTGAATCAAAGATCCAGATGTAAATTCACACAACTATGGACACCTGATTTTTTTTTTATAAAGATGCCTGAAGTACAAAAAAATAGTGTGGAAAAAAGAAAGCATCTTCAACAAATGGTGCTGGTATAACTGGATGTCTGCTCATAGAAGAATACAAATATATCTATATCTATCACCCTACACTAAATTGGAGACCAAGTGGATCAAAGACCTGAACATAAATCCAGTTACACTGAACCTGATAGAAGTGAAAGTGAGTAGCCTTGAATTCATTGGCACAGGAGACAACTTCCTGAACAGATCACCAATAGTGCAAGCACTAAGATCACCAATTAATAAATTGGATCTTATGAAACCGAAAAACTTCTGTATGGCAAAGTACACCATCAATAGAACGAAAAAGCAGCCTATATAGTGGTAAAGGATTTTCACCAACTCCACCTCTGACAGAGAGTTAATATCCAAAATATATAATGAACTTAAGGAACTAGGCACACAAAAAACCCCCGAACAATCCAATTAGAAAATGGGGTCCAGGTCTAAATACAGAATTCTCAAAAGAGGAATAACAAATGGTTGAAAAACACTTAAAGAAATATTCAACATCCTTAGCCACCAGGGAAATGCAAATAAAAATGGCTCTGAGAGTCTATCTTACACCTGTCAGAATGGCTAAAACACAAATGATAGCTCATGCTGGAGAGGATGTGGAACAAGGGGAACAATCCTCTACTGATAGTGGGAGTGCAAATTTGTACAGCCACTTTTAGAAATCAATAGGCAGTTTCTTAGAAAATTGGGAATCAATCTACCTCAAGACCCATCTATATATCCCTCCTGGGCATGTACTCAAAGGATATTCCATCCTATATTATGATGAAAACTTAATTTTTAGGTAAAATTCACAGAAGTGTTACATATACACATGAATCATAAATCTCTGGCTGACTACATTTAGAAAGAAAATATCTCCAAATCAAGATGTAGAACATGTAGGACCTGAAGCTTCCCTTTTCCCATCACCTTCTGCCTGCCAAAGGTCACTACATGTCTTCTATCATCTTAAGCACATTGTTCCCAAACAGTGAACAAGAACTTGACAAGGGTTCGAAAGACAGAGGAAGGAGTTTAGATGACATTTAAGTTCATTTCAATGTGTGAGTTCTGTGGTAAGTGGTTTTTACCTGTAACTCACCTCCATATAATTTTTGTAACTCTACATATTATATAATTGTATGCTTGAAATAAAACACTTTTTCTATAAAATAGCCTTTTATTGTCTTTTATCTGTAATCATTTTCTATTCTCTTCTTTCATTCTTCATTCATTTTAAAACTAATTTAATTTATTAATTAAATAATTTATTATTTGTTTTACATTCCAGCTGCAGTTTCCTCTCCCTCCTCTCTTCCCAGTTCTTCCTCTCACCCCCCTTTGATCACACCCCCCAAACCACCCCCCTCTTTCTCTGTCTCTGTCCGGGAAAGAGCAGGTCTCTCATGAGTATCAACAAAACATGGCCTATCAAGTTGTAGCAAAACTAAGCACCTCTCCATGTATTAAGGCTGGGCAAGGCAACCCAGCACAAGGAGTAGGATCCCAAAGGCCTATAAAGAGTGAGAGACAGCTCCTGTTCCCACTGTTAGGAGTCCCACAAAAGGACCAAGCTACACAACTGTAACACACATGCAAACTGCCAAGATCAGTCCCATGTAGGCTCCCTGATTGTCAGTTCAATCTCTTTGAACCCCCATGAGCCTAGGCCAGTTGACTGTATGAGTCTTCTTGTGGTGTTCCTGACACCTCTGGCTCCCATAATCCCCTCTGCTCCTCTTCTGTAGGATTCCCCTAACTCACAGACCCACAAAAACTAGATGACAGCGAGAGTTCATCCGGGGATGCCCAGATCTCTCTGGGAAAGGAAAAAAAAAGAGATTCTGTAAATGAGCTGAGGGTTGGTCAGGATAGAAGCATGAATGATCAGGTTGTGGGGGGAGATGGGGAGAGTGCTGAAGGAGACTACTGGAAAAGGGGTGCATTTCAGGATCAGGTGAAAACATGGCTCAGGGGAATCTCCCAGGAATCTGCAAGAAAGACCCTATCTTAGACTTCTAGCAATAGTGGATATGTAGCCTGATCTGGACATCTTCTGTGGCCAGATTGGTGCCTGGCCCAATTATCAATAGAGGGCTATCGTCCAGCAACTGATGGAAATGGATGCAGACCCATGGCCAATCATTCTTCATTTGAAATCTATTACATAAAATGAGAGAATTAAAGCCCATAGCCCATTGTAAACCCACTTTAAAATTTTTATCATAAGAGAAATACAGCAATATCACTGAATATTAATCCATAAGAACACTGAAAAACCAACCACCCTGAAGAAAGGTCAGGCGACTTTTATAATGCATCCTTACACATCAAACATCTTTATTTATAATAGCATGAGCATTCTGTGTAGTCACAGTGCATATAGTAATTAGTAATTAGACATGGCACAATCGTCTAAACAGATGCTGAGGTGGCCTCTGATGCTTCATCAGTATAAAGAAGGCAGAATTGAATATCTTTTGTGTATAACTGTGTTCTTCATTCAGATTATTTACTCATGACACATGCGTAGATATGTGCTGGGAATATGCACATGCATTTTCCAGGGAGCCCTGAATAGTTGCAGCTTTTTGCCTATTGCTGACAGATTAGAATGAGGAAATGAGGGATTTCTGGGAGCAGATTTAGATTTCATGAACCTTTCTGGCTTGAAACACTGGAACACAAATAAGCCATTTTCATCTGGATTAGCTCACTTAGGCACTCAGATGTCTGACTCACATAACTCGGGGCTAAACTTGAGCATCCCTGAAATCCAGCTGCCTCTGTGTGCTCCTCTGGCCATCTCTAGGTTCCTTTTTGTTTATAGAGTATCAGGATTGTTGCTGTAATTTGAGATTTTTGATAAAAATCTATTATGTAGAACAAAGTCCTGAAGGAAATCCATTTTACCTGTCAAGGCTGGTCTGGATAAGAGAGTTAAAGTTGGAGAATTAAAAAGGCAGAGAGGTAGGTGGAAAGAAAAGAGAACATTTATGTTGGTATCATTAAACTTGAACAATAAAGATAACTGGTTGCCCCAAGGACAATTTTAGTCATACTTCAGATATGGAATACTATTTTTTCTAAAATGTCTCAGACTCTAAATGGCGGAAAAATGAATTGTATTCACTGAATAATATTATAAAATCTATAATCAGTTTTATTCTTGGCACTAAGGTTTAAACAGTTTAATAGAAATGATTCATTTAGGTGAGATACATGATAAACTTTTGAAGAAATACGAACTCAAAAAATGAAAAGAAAATCTGTATATGTAGAGTATTTTATTGGTGAAAGGTATTATTTATGAACTTTTATCTCTTACAGAACATTCCAGATACAAATGTAACTATCCCTCAGATGGGCAGATAGAGTTTTCAGTGAATTCCCATGACAATGACTGAAACCACTGAATCAAGTCTTAGAGTTTGAATAGTGGGTTATCAAGAAGTATCCATTAACCAGCATTCTAATAATCTAAGTATTCAAGTCTAGCCTTAAGACAGGATATTACAAAAGACAGGTCCTGAAGAACATTACTGTTAAGCCACTAAAGGTATTAATATGGGCTGAGAGTCTCACATAAATGATACACTTTAACAAGGTCAGGGAACACAGGTTTGTGTTTGAAAAGAATAGATTGACAAGTCAAGGAGAAATATTCTGTGAAACATCCAGTGGGGAGAAAAGGCTTCCTGGAGGAGACTCTCCTGAACTCAAAGATGAGGAGCGTCATCTGTCAGGTGAATTTGAAGTAGGTAACAGGTGGAAGCTATTCACAGCAGAACATGTGAAATTACTTATTGGAGAAACCAAACTATCCATAGTAAGCAGGCAACAGATTAGCTGAGAGAGGAACCAGCAGAAACTAGAACATAGCTCACACTGACAGTCTTTTTACAACACAGACTGAGAAGTCCCTGGAGGATTTTTTTTCCTTTTACCTCCCCTTCTCCCAGTGCTTGTGCTCAAGCTCAGGAGCATGTGCACTAGGCAAGGGTCTACCCATGAGTCATATGCCCAGACTTCACAGGGGGATTTCAAACACAGAATCAACAGTATCAGGGTTGAATGCTGGGAGATCATTGTGAGGAGAAAGTGGAGGATTTCCTGGAAAGAATAGGTGAAGAGAACCATGAGGAGGCTGCAGCCATGGTTCTAAGGAAGAATGATCAGATTTATCTATCAAGGACCAGAGAGTAAAGCCACATGATACCTGCCATAATTACTTACTGTGGCCTCCATAGCACAGAATCAGTCATAGACAACACATGGATGAACATGGCTATGATCTGATAATATTTCATGTACACACCATGAAATATGAAATTCACTCAAGTATGCCAGACTTAGCACTTTTTTTATATTCTTTCAACTGCTTAAAAATATGGAAGCCAGTAATAATGGTAGCTCATGCCTGTAATCCTGGAAGCCAGAAGGCTGAGGCAGAAAGAGCCCTAGAAATGTGAAGCCAGCCCAGGCGACACAGTGAGGTCCATGCTAGTCTGGGATATAATATGGGATCCCCAAGATAAAAAACAGTGGCCACTGGACTGAGTCAGCAGATGGAAGAAGGGAGCTCAGTACATGGATTTGAAAGGCATTTTCTAAGGACCCAGTGGTCAGCTGGCTTCACAGGTAAAGGAAGGTCTTGTCCAATATAACTTCACTGAGGCTGATGGAGACATTAGGTGGAAAGTGGCGTCTGAGAGAGATCGGGAAGGTGTTGCAGGAGTGGGAGCAAGAGGGGAAAGGATGGGGGGGAGGAAAGGAGACGAGCATTTTGAAGATGCAGTGGATGACAAGTGTGTTTCTCAATGATCAAGTTGTATTATGAATTGTGAATTTGAACCTGAATTATGAATTCAGAATTATGAAGTCTGTCATTTAGAATCCTCCTGGGGAGAATATTTTGGGCTATGTGTACCTTTGGTTTTCCACTTACTAATTACTTGCTTACCATTCAGGGACAAAACAAAATATTATTACTATAGAAAGTAGCTGAGAGAAATTGAAGCCATTACCGATATTAATCTTTTTTAATATGTCACCTCCTTTGACATTTTCAGAAAACTGTCTCCAATAAGCCCCAAATGCAAACCGTGAGCAGCACACCAAGGCTGAGTACATGCCATATTAGAAAACTCTCTCAAGCTAGAGTATTCTATCATTCCTGCATGGAATAACTCTCATGAGATAATTAGGAGGGACACAAACTAATGATAAATGTTGGCTTTTTGAAATGGGTTTTGATGAAATTATCATAATCTGATTATGCAGCTTCAAAGAACCTCTCCCAAGCTCTGTTTTTTCCTGGTTGGATATAATCTGTGACTGTCAGTGGCCAAAACAGCCTGAGCTTGGGGATTTATGGAGGTCTGCTACTGCCAGCAATCACTTCTTCCTGAACTATAAATATTCATGAGGAAGAGCAGGTAGTTGCTTCTAGCGTGGGTAGCCCCAAACCACCAAAAAGAGAAAAGAATATTCAAGTTGGAAAATAAATTGCAATTTGTTTTCAGCATGGCAGAGTAGAGTTTGTGGGGTTTAAGACTCAAATAGGACTGGATTCTCAGCCTTGTCCTGCTCTTTCCTTAACCCCATAGTAAGTGACTTAACTCCTCTGAACTGATGTAAAGCCCAACACTGGGAAATTACAAAGAAGAGCCCTACTACACAGAATACACAGTGTCTTCATCATACCATGGCTGTTGCTATTCAGCTTACTATTGTGAATTACTAAAATTTCAAGACATGATTTCACATAACCTCATTATTGACACTTTTAATACCAAGTCTTTGGAAGTCACTAGGAGACGAATGGAATCCAGGTTTCTGCAAATCGATGCTTAAACATGAAGATGGTATACAATTTTATAACAATCCTGCAGTGAATTAATAAGTTCCTACATTTTATAAAGACATGAAAACTCTTAGGGACTAGAATTACAAGTATCATCACATTGTTCAAGGTCAGTTAATTCTGTTGTCATAGTAAAAGAAAATGCGAGCTCACATGAGAGTAAAACCAAGGCTTTGCTAGGTCCACAAAACTATGAAGAGATACAACAATATTACATTGGTGCCTAGTCAATTCGAGCTATTACAGTAAAATACCTCAGATAGGGCAATATTTCAATGACAGACATTTCTTTCTCACAATTTTAGAGATGGGGTACCCCAGAATCAATCATTAGATTCCATGTTTAGTGAAGGGGTGTCTCTGCTTTATAGATATCACCTTGATGAGTTGTCACAAGTATAAAGGATAGCTAGACCCCCCCTTAGGCATCTTTTATAAAGCTACTAGTACCATGAACGAGAAATGTCCTTATAGTATAATTACCTACTAATAACCACCCACCTACAAATACCATTTCAAGATAAGTTTGCAACATGCTAAACTTGGGGGTGAAAATCATTGACCATCATTAGACTTCATTTATGGCAGTGTCAATAGTGACAGCACTTTGTGTGCTAAACATCTCTGTATAGCAACCAAGCTAAAATGGTCCATCATTCTTATTTGCTAGCTGAGTAAACTAAATTGATAATTCTTTCTCTTGTGTCATGTGGCACACTAGTATCAAAACTAGGATCAAATTTCAGAGGTCCTAATTCCTAGGACTGGAATAGGAACACTATATGCTAACTTTACTTAGAGACTGTTGATTGTGTTCAGATCAAATGTATTTAAAAAGTTGAAAGTAGCAATAAATAACTTTCTTTGTGCAGCACCTTCCAAAGGTCTAAAGGAGTTGGCTTTGGCATTGAATCTGTCAGCAGAGCACCTAATATACATTATTTTCCCCAAATTTTAGTGCCATAAAACACTCTTCTCTTAGTATCTCATGAGACATGGCACATACTTAAGAGATGCCATGCTAGGCATACTGCCAACACTTACAAAATACTAACTATTGGGAACCCTTCATCTCCTCTCAATAGGAAAGATAGACAAAAAACAGTTGCTTCCCCAAGTGCTCAGCGTCTGGTGTGGGATTCCTCCTTCCCTGTTCTTTGGTGAAGAAAAAGCATTCACCAGGCTGTGTATCCTGTTCACTTGTCCTTCTCTCTTCCTCTGCCTCTTCCATACACAACAAACAAACCATGCTCCTTTGCTAATCAGTATTCCACCTCAGACGAATCATCCTCCCCATCTCCCCACGTCTGTGAAATGCAAGCCTCTTTATACAAAGATAAAGGCGGTTTCTATTCTCACCACAGATTGCCTGCCTTTTGAAATACATTTTGTGGTCCATTCAGTCCGTTTCCAGAGTATGAAAAGAACAGCGCATGGTAATTAAGAGCAGTCGCTGCGCACACAGCGGTATAGACATAATGGCTGGGATTATGGGCCCAATTTTCCCCACGTGCTTACTAGCAGATGCGTTCACTTTGAGCCATACACCACACTGCAGGGCTGGGTTTGAGGCATCAAAATCTGCTGGTCCATGTTTTACATTTCCAGAGACTCCATCCCTCCTCTTTCTTTAGTACCAAAGACCATCTGATTAGTGGAGACACTGTGGTCTTCACAGCATCCCCACGCCTTTCTGTCATCCTGCCTGGGGACCCATCCAGCAAAGACATTTCCCTCACACAACACGTTCACTCCATTTCAATATAATGTTCTTACATTTGATGCTGTGGCATTATGTATTTATTCATTCATTTATTTTATTGCTCTGGATTTTTTGAGACAAGTTTTGTACTGTAGCTCAGGCATGCTTTAACTTGTACCAATCCTCCTGCCTCAATCTTTCAAGTGCTGATGATCACAGGCATAAAACACCATGCCTGGCTTCACTCTTAATTTTGTAATTTGCATCTCCAATGAAATTATTTTAAGGCAATAGAGCCTATCCTTTATTAATTGATAAAGTGAGAAAAGCCAGAAGAAATGAAGTCACTTGTCAGAATTCCATGCCATTGGGCAGATTGATGGGGGGAGGTGAGCTCAGATTTAGCTGATTTCAAAAATAATGTCTTCAGCAACCCTCAAGAGAAAGAGATTAGAATCTTAAGGTCCAGATTCAAGTTCTAATTTCATCATTAATTGTGCCTCCTTGATGAAATTACAAACTCTTCATGCATTTCAATTTCTACACCTGTCAGAGCGGGGACAATTTTGCCATCCCCTACTGTTTTAGGGGTCAATAGAGTTGCTTCAGATTTGTTCTAGACAATAGCAACTGAAGGTATAAACATATTAGAAATGATTCTATTTAATATCTGTCTTGTTTGTTTTATTTTGTTTAATTTTTTAATTACTTTTATTTATGGTGAGTGTTCTGGGAAAATGAAGAGGGGTTATATACACAGAGGGCATGTGGAAGTTAGAGGACAATTTGGAGAGTCAGTTTTCTCTTTCCAACATGTAGCTCCCAGGTACGAGCTCAGGTCAGCTCAGCAGCAGGGACCTTTACCTGCTAGGCCATCTCACTAGCTCCCTGGATTTTTTTTTTTTGATCCAGACTCTCCCTCCATGGCCCAGTCTAGCTTTGGACTCACTACTTAATCTGGAACTACAAGTCTATATTGCCTCATCATCTTTTAGTAGTTTCAATAGCAACTAAAAGGTGGTAAATTTAGTTGCTTCCCTATTTTTTTTTGTCATAATAAAAACTAATCTAAGTTTGAAGGAGTATTTAGCTAAGCTATTTTTCTACTTCTATTTGTATAATTTAAAAAATTCGAATATTGATCATGTGACTTAATACCAATAAAAGCATATCTATGCAAACATATCCATGTATACAAAATGTAAGTATATTAATCAAAGTAATCCCAACTTGAGAAGGTAAGAAAGAATGTGTTATCTAGTTTGGTGACACAGATACCTCTCCTCTCTTATTTCCATTCAAGATTTAAAAAAAAAAACTCAGTCCAGGGCTGGGGTGGTAATGTGCTTATCAACACAACCATGAGGACTTAAATTTGGAACCCAAGAACCCAAGGCAAAGATGGACTTGGTTGAGCACATCTGTAAGCCCAGCACTGGGCAGGCAGAGACTGGATACTGGGGGATTGTAAAAACTCCAATTTCAGTGAGAGACCCTATCCCCAAAAATAAGGTGGAAAGTCTGGGATACTCACAAGGGGTAAAATTCTTTCTAGACAAGCGTGAGGATTAAAGTTCAGCTCCTCAGCACACGTGTACAAGAAAAGTGAGTGCAGCAGCCTTCCTATAATGCCAGCTTTGGAAGGCAGAGATAGAGAATCCAGAAAGCAAACTGGCTATCTAGACTAAGTCAGCAAACTCAGGATTCAAGTGAAGGATCCTGCTCAATATATAAGGTAGAGAGGTTAAGGGATATATTTTACATCAATCTTTGGCTTCTATGCATGTCCATTGACATGGGTGACTACACTCAGATATAGATGTGCATACATGCTGTATTAGTCAGGATTCTCTAGAGTAACAGAATTTATAGAATTAATCTCTATATATACATAGAAAGGGGATTTATTAGAATGACTTACAGGCTGCAGTCCAGATATGCCAACAATGGCTGGCTGTGAATGGAAAGTCTAAGAATCTAGTAGGTACTCAGTCCAGGAGGCTGCATGTCTCAATTGGTCTCTAGTATACACTAGAATCCTAAAAAAGTAGACTCTAATGCCAGTAGAGGATAGGATTTGCTAACAAGGTGAGGGCAAACATGCAAATAGCAAAACTTTCTTCTTTCATGTCCTCATATAGGCTTCCAGCAGAAGGTGTGGCCCAGATTAAAGGCATGTGTTTTCCATTTGGGGATTTTAGTTAATTCCAGATGTAGCCGAGTTGATAACCAAGAATAGCCATCACACATGCAAATACTATATACATACATATAACACAGAGAGACACAAAAACATTCACCACCACCTGATTCTCACAGAGACATGCTGGGTGTCACTGCACACTAGGGCAGGGTACCCAAGTAACTGAATTCCTCTCTCCAGCTCAGTTGCCTGCTTATGTTAGCCCCCAGTTTGCCCTGGCCTGTTTTCCCCAAGGTATCAAAAGAATCTTACTTTTCATGAGAAGCTAAGAGTTTGCTCCTTACTTGTGAAGTTTCCACTTTTATGAGGCAGCTTGGATGTGGGTGGGATGGAGACCCTGGGTTTGGGGATGGGGCCATCTTTTTGGCACCATGGTCTGTGGTAAAATGATCTCAAGAGCAGATTTACCCAGTTGTGTGTCTGAACTGCAGTTTCTCCATCTGTAAATGAGGATATTAGTGGCCACATCATGGGATATTGGGGATTAAATAAGTTATGAATGAGTGAGCAGTGTACCAATATAAATCATTATGTCGTGACCATTATTTTGTGTTTATTAAGACTGAAGATCCTCTAATCTTTAAAATAACTATTCTTTATCCTCTTTCTCTCCTGGAGTGGTTAGATACCTAATTTATCCTGGAAGTGTTTGTTTTCTAAACCATATTGCATTGAGCCTATGTATGTGCCATGGTGTGTCCTAGAATGTGAGTGTTCACATTCCGTTATTAGAACAGCTTTTAGAGGTTGGATGATAGGTCAGCTCTCCTTCCCAGAGTCCTGTTTCTTCGTCGGGTGTCATTCTGCCTCTTTAGGGAGAGAAAGCCAGAGGAGCTGTCATACACCACCTGTCATCCCTCTAGATTTAGACATGAAAATTGATTCCAAATAGGAGAAAGAAATGAGCTCTTCTCATCTGCGGTCCTCATCTCTGAATGGCCTCCTGTCTTTAAGGAGCCATCAAGGATATAACAGGAAAGTAAGCATCATACATTGAGATCTCAGGAAGAGATCTTGCATTTTAGAAAGGGGTGGATTTCTCAGAATCCCTTATCAACTGTCTAGTTATTATATACTTATTATTTATAAAAGTAAAATGTATCCTTCATACAGTCCATGTCACCTTATTTTGAAAGCTCAAGTCTCCAGCAGAGGCCTCTGGTGGCTTCTTCACTGAATATTTTTGTCTGTCAAGACTCTGTTTCCTCGTATGTTATTGACATGGGTCACTGAGGTACCTAAAGCCTTCATATCCTGTGAGTTAGCTCTTCTTTATAATTTAACATTTTGTCTGCTTCTCCCAAAGGAGATGGAGTGCCAAAGAAAAATAGCATTTGTGCAGAGTGGGTAGATACAGAAGAAATCAGCAACCACACAGAGAAAGGGGAGATAATTGTGCGACAAATGCAGATGAAATAATTACTATAATTGAGCAATAAATAGCATCACAATTTATCTGGTACTTTAATTAATTAGACTTTGGTTGGTGTGTATTGTCTATTTGCTCTAGTTCTAGTTTTGAGCATTTGTAATGAGGAGAGTACAGCTTTGACCAGTAACACAGACAAGTTAGAAGGGACCACTTCCTAAATCACTGACTGTACTTCCTGTGTTAATTGAGTTCACACTGAAAAGTCAAAACTGAAAAGCAGCATGTGTCCCATTGCCTCCTGCATAAAGGGGCTGAGGTCTGAGCCTCTGTCACCCTCAGGTGACTGTGCATCTTTCCTTTCTGCTTAGGCTCTTGCTTATGTATCTGCTGCCTCTCCCACTTTACATGAACTTGGGGATGGTGATTGCTGGCTCATTTTTCAGGTTGATTTAAAAATCAATCCTGTCTGAATGAATGAGTTGTGGCCAGGATTATATGACACAACCAAATGTAGGCATATTTCATACCTTTATCCACTCACACATCTGAAGTGTGATCCTAATTAGTCTTATCAATAAAAACCAGGAGTCAAATTTCAGAGTAATAACCTGAAAGATCAGAGAAGCAAAGGAGCAGCCACTAGTGACTTCTTACCTCTCTAGATCCTCTGTTCGAAAGGGTCCAAGATCCTGACTTCACCAGCCTTGTATTCCTGTCTCCACCTCCCAATTGTACTAGTATCAAAGGCGTGAGCCTCCCAAGTGCTGGGATTAAAATTGTGAGCCACCACTGCCCGGCCTCTATGGTTAACTAGTGGTTAGCTCCACCCTCTGATCTCCAGGCAAGGTTTATTTGTCAGAACACAAACAAAATACATAAAACACACATCCCTTTATTACAAAAGTGTTTGTACAACCCTACTGCTTGTCCAGATCTAGGTAAAGCACAGGGGAACCTCGACATTTTGTGAGGCTGATAGGACAATATACTGTTATGGAGCGCTCATAGGCACAGCAGTAAAGTGACTTTCTCCATATCAATGCTCTTGACATTTACACATGGGTTTTAGTAGCTGTCCTGTGTATAGTGACCTGTCCAGCAAAACCCTTAATCACACTAAATTCCAGTAATATCCCCTCCCCTAGTCAGGGCATTCAAATATGTCATGAGATATTATCAGAATGATATCCTCAGCAGCATAAATCACCTCCACCTGAGAACCACTGTCATAAGACCATGGAGTAGGAAGTGACGTGTTGTCACCAACTCTAGGACACAATACAGTATAGTTCTGTGATTAAGAACTAGCTAGATGCTATCTGTATGCTTGCTTTCTACTTTATAGCCCTGTTAACACAGAGACAATGGCTTACTCTCTCTGGACTTCAGTTTCCTATATGTAAAATTGAGAAAAGAATACATTGTAAGGATGACAGTGGTACTCTGCAATAGGTTATTTGCATATCTTTATCCTCTCTGGTTGGTAAACCTCTTCAGGATAAGAACCTGTGGGGCTACCTCTTTTTCTACTCTCATAACACCTTCACACAGACTTTGATGCTAAGAAAGGAATGTGATATGCTTGATTCAAACCTTGGTTTTTGGATCTACACATAGAACCAAGCCATACCACTCCTGGACATCAGGCCTATCTATCAGTGCACAGGCAACAGCTGTGAGGAGTCTTAGCAGCTATCCAGAGCTAGGAGAAAGAGCAAAGGAATTAACTACTACGCTTCCATGCATGATAACACATGCTGCATTCCCAAATAAATGTCTGACCCTAAGGACAGATACCAAAGGGGAGGCAGATGTAACTTTTACATTCCAAGTTGCTCCGTGTAGAGAGGGCACTCTAGAAGGTCTCCCTAAGCCAGAGAGAATCTCGGGTGTAGACAGCATCTGCCCCATGACCATCTGTGGTCTAATGCAACAGCCACAATCCACTTGTCCTGTGTCATGGAAGGAATACATGCACATTCACAGGAAACATCAGATTGTCATGGTTACTAGCAGTGTCTGCCCATTGTGCCACCTGCACACACCGTGGGATTCCTCAGAAGGTCTGATGATGGTATGGCAGGATTTTTATTTCCCCTGCGCAGCTGTCCATCCCATCTTATAGCCATATCACTTCACCTAGACTGGGCTTCTTCAGCCCATGCATGAGCTTGCTCACAATCTCAGAAATAATCTTTTATTTAGGGTTTCTATTGCTGTGATGAAACACTGTAACAAAAAAACAACTTGGGAAAGAAAGTATTTAACTTCATCTTAGAAAGCTGTAGTCTGTCATGGAAGAAGTCAGGGTGGAAACTCAAGGCAGGATCCAAACTCAAGGTAGGATGCTAGAGGCAGGAACTGGGGCAAAGGCAATCGAGTGCTACCCAGTGGCTTGCTCAGCCTGCTTTCACATAGCACCCAGGACCACCAGCCCAGGGAAAGCATCAGCCACATGTACTGGCCCCTACCATATCAGTCAATAATTAAGAAAATGCTCTAGAGTGCCATCTTACTGCAACATTTTCACAGTTCAGTTTCTCTCCTCTAGGGTGACTCTAGATTTTGTCAAGTTGACAAAAAGCTAGCCAGCACACAGTTCATCTTCTTCAAAACTCTACTGCTCTAATTTATAAAATTTGCTGCAGCAACCTATTCTCTGCCTGAACTTCCCTTCTCCCTGATATCTGCCTCCCAAGCTGTTTTCTTTCTACATTTCCTTGAACTTCACCACAAAGGTACAATGAATCCTCACAGAGTCTATGAATTCTGGGGTATTTATAGTCTTTCTTCTTGGTATGCCTCCCCTGTCTACCCAGGGATTGTTTAGCCATCTTGAAGTTGGCCTGCTACCTCCTCATGAGTGGTGCTTGGGCATCGTAAATGGCCTGCTAGAAGTTCCCACTGTTCACCATGCTCTATAAAGTTCTAGAGCCCACCCTTATAAACCATCACTGAGATGCCTGTTCTGCTCTCTAGACTGTAGGCTATTGAGGTCTCTTTGGGCCTTGAAAATAGTCAGAGGAAACTTCCCCCAGCTCTGTCACCCTCAGGCTGAGCATGTGTTGTTCTTTATCAGTTCCCTTCTCTGCTAATAACCCTTATCCACTCCAGCCAAGTGCAGACTTGAGAGATTCTTTTTCAAATATCCAAATATCGCTCAGCTTACCCTGCAGGACACATCTGTCTATAAGCTCCAGATTACCTTCTCCCCCTCATCATCATCCCTTTCTCTCACATATAAATCCTGTTCTTGTATCATGAAGAGCAGCTTCATCTAGTCCTCGGAAACCCTGGAGACAAAATATCCAATCTCTCCAGGAAATTCTCACCATGAGCATAATAATCAGATCACTGCCCAGTTTAGTCGGTTCCTCTCTAGCAGAATTATTTCCCTGCTGCTGCAAAAATAAAGCTTGCCTCTATTTCAGGACCTGTGTTCCCCATTCCTAGAATAGGATGAAACCCAAAATAAATGGAAAGAATCATCACGAATGCTTCCAGCTCAGTGTTTTCATGATGATATTTAGAGTAGGCAGCCAGACTTCTGAGGTCAAAGACATCCTGTGTTCTTCTGCAGGGTCTTTTGCCTCCTAAAGGAGTGTTTGGTCACATGCTGTCACTATAGCAGAAAAAATTACAATGGAAAGGAAAACTTGACAGAATTTAGGACTGCCCGAGAACACACAGCTAGTTAGAATGAAAATGGCTCTTTGGTGGGTCAAGGGGGATCAAGTCAGGAAACACAAGCCAACTTATGAAGAGACCAAATGGAATGGTGAGGGAGTAGAGAGGTAAAGAGCCTGTCAGTCCTGATGGCCAGTGGCTCTGATAAGCAGACTAACCTATTATGCCTTGGTTGTTTCAGGAGCCATAGATGATTAGAACAGAGCGTCTCAGTTTGTCTAGGAAGCAGAAGGCTGGAACATCAGATTTTTCAGTCTTCCCTAGTCTTTTGTAGGGAACTGAGTTAGGAGGGGAAAGGTCAGACATAGAAACAGTATTGGTTTCTACACTTGCCTTAAATTCTGCATAGCCTGTCTAGTGCTGTAGAGCTGCACTGAATTGTGTATGAGAACTTAAGTATAAACCCTAGACTGAGGATGAGGAAGCAGCAAAGAGCAAGGAGAATACATTAAAGCATGAATTTCAGCAAGGGCCTAAAGACCAAGAAAAATAGAGAAAGAGATAGTGGGAGAGAGGGAGGGGGAGAGAGAGAGAGAACACCAAGCCATCCTCAGAGAGGCTTGAACACATCCCTTTGTTTGACCCACAAATATGGTAACTCGATTCTGAACTAATTTATAATACTGTAAATAATTATCTAATATTCTTCCTCTCCTTCCACCCACCTTGATCCCTATCCCCCCCCTTAGAATTTAAACTCACCAAAAGAGGGAGCATGAAGGAGCCATGAGGTCATTGTCGACTAGGATGTCCTTCATCTCCATCGCAGGTTTCCAAGCCCAGGGCTGTCATTCAGTCAACCTGTCCTGTGTGGCTAATTGGCCGTGAGTGGGTGAAGAAAGGTCTATGATACAGTATAGTTTCTTGAAGTGGAAATTCTAGACAGAACATACAACTATGTATTCTCTTCAGTACAAATGACCGAGACAAGGGCGACAAAGCCCCTCCATGGTTGACATGTAGAGCAGTACAAATGAGCAGATGCTGCCCCTTCCACCATCTGTCAGAAAACTGTTGAAAGAATGTGCGGCTCTGATAACCATGGTTTACCTGCATCCTGGCCTTGCCAAGTGTGGGTCTGATTTTACAGGAAATTATGTGATGATACTTCACAGCAGAATGGTGACAGTTCAATAGAAGTAAAGGCCATGCTGTCTTAGCACAAACTGACTCAGCTAAAAAGTTCTGATTTTTCTGCCTTGGTGACAAGCACAAGGATTAGAGGTGTTGTCGACATCATTAAGACACCGCACACTCTCACTCTAGAGATTTCAATTAACATCTGAGCTACACCACCTCAGAGCTGCATAATCACAACTTTAGTATGTGCATGCATGAGGACATGACCCATTATTCACCACCACCTATGGATTCCATCTCCTTTGTCCAAGTCAGTTGGGTGCTGACATTTCTTCTTGATGCCCCTGACAGGGCGTCCCCATCACTTCACTAATCACTGGGTTCAGAACACATCTCTACTTACTGGACTATGAGGCCCCTGATGACACACGCCATTTTTCTGGTCCACTTCTAGAGTCCCCAGTATTTAGCATTGAACTTAACACTTAACACACAGTAAGAACTCACTCTCTCTCTCTCTCTCTCTCTCTCTCTCTCTCTCTCTCTCTCTCTCTCTCTCTCTCTCTCTCTCAATGATTAAGTAATCAAGTGAGATCATGCCTGAAAGATATTTTGTTACTTAAAGCCCTGCCAAATCCTGCCTTGAGTGACCCCATTACAGGGTCCTAGCAAGAGTGCTTCATGTGCAGCATTCAAGCATTCATTTCCAGTGAATATCTGTTCTAGTGAAAACAGGGTGTCATGACTCCATCCATAGAGGGGAGAAGAAAACAAGCCTAAAGAAAACTTCATGGGCCACAACAGGAGAGTTATTTTCACCTCACTGTGTTTATTCATGCCTTGCATCTGCTGTAAATGATAACGAAGCCTCAAGTCTCAGGACTTTCTATACCATCATTGTAGGTTGTTGCTTTTCATTAATGAAGAATTAGAAAGCAAAACGAGTTGGCAGAAGGTGGGGAGAAAACGTAGTTCTGAGATACCACTCTCTGTTGCCGGTGAGTTTGTCGTCAACAATAGCAAAGGAAAGCACACGTTTGAAGATCAAGAGATCTGAGTTCCGTGGAGCTTTGGCACCAGCTTGCTGGGCCACCAACAAGGCATATGAATACACTCTCTTGGATTTTTGAGAGGGTCCCCTGTGGCCCAGGCTACCTTCAAACTTACTGTGTAGCTGAAGATGACCATGAACTCCTGATTCTCCTGCCTCCATCCCGTGCTGGGATTACAAGGAAAGTACCATCTGCCTGGCTCTCAGACACCCTCAGATTCCCAGTCTGATGACAGGAGTGTACAATGACAGATCATTTTGCTATCCCCTCTCCACTCTTAACTTTGACCTTTGCTTCTTGGATGCCCTCTGGGAGCTAGGATTCTGCAAAGTGAAAACCCAAAGGCCAACCCCATATCTTTAAATGCCAGTACCCTTGCTCCTGCTGTGGGCTCTGTGAGGAACTGCCTTAAGAGAAAAGCCCTTCTCTTCCCTTTGATCTAATAATGTAAGCAGCTGCTTTATTAAAAAATAAAGTTGCTAGCATTTATAGAGACCTTCTTTGTTGTCGGGGGCTATTCTAAGTGCCTGTTATGCATTAATTCATTTCATCTTTACATCCATCCTGTGAGGTAAGCCCTGTTTCATTGGCACATGAAGAGATTTTATATGGGGAGATTCAGACTTGGTTAAGAATGCAAAAGAGCAAGAGCATGCCCAGAACCTCAGTTCAGAATCTGCATTTGTAAGGAATCTGCAGCTGATTTCTCTGCAGCTGATTCCTCTGCAGAGTTAAGTTGGGGAGACCCTCCCACACAGGCTCGCTCTTCTTGTTCTTCCTGATTCATCCTAAGTTAATTCAATCATTGTAACCGATTCTGAAAACACTGATTTTCCTACATCCCTCCTTATAAGGTTCTTACATGTTTAATTATAGTTTATTTATTAACTTATGACGCACAGTGCATGTATGTGTACCACAGTGGACAAATAAAAGTCAGAAGAAACTTTTTGGGAGTCAGGGGTTCCCTCTTTTTACCCTGGAGGTCCAGGGATTGAACTCAGGTTGTCAGGCTTAGCAGCAGGTACCTTTACCCACTAAGCCATGTTGCCAGTCCACATAGGGTTCTTTATATGCTTGCATTGGTCATCATTCAGAGAGAAATACATTCTGATAAAATGAAAATAACTGGACTCTTGCTCCAGGGCATTAGCTTTCTGCAGAGTGGGCTCTCACCTCTTTCTCTGCCATTTCCTGGTCATGGTAAGTTTGAAAGCATGTGCCTTTACCCAAGTGTTTATTTGATAGCAATTGACAATTTTCCATGGACATTCCTAAGTTCTACATACACTGGCTTCTCCTGACTATGCATGCACAAACTTAATGATTTCCCCCTTAATGAAGCTTTTATTTATTATATACCATGGCTGTACTTTTTACACTTTGAGGTGTACAAGCAAAATTAGTGTCAGCTGGTCTTTTGTTCCCTACCGTTTCATAGACAGATCTGTTTTTCCCACAGACCTTATGCCAAGATGTTCTTTTATTTGTTTGTTTTTTCTTGCCCTAGTAAATTGAGGGCTCTCACCTTTTGACTTCTCAGATGGACTATTTCTGTTTGGTGTGTTGATCCCATTGCTCCCATACCTTGGGGCCATTATTAAACCCAGTAAGAGCTGCTTGAGTGCAAGCACTGAGTACTGTGACCCTTGATCTGGTAAGTGAGGAGGAACATGTTGAGGGTTCAAAGGGCAAGTAGCATATACATGCTTGATGCTAGATATACCAGCCAAGATGGTCCCTGTGGGTGGGTGGGGAGTGCTTCCAGGCAACTGGCTGGGGTGTCTTGTTCTAACTGGGTAGACATTTGGGGTAGGAGAGGAGAACCTCATCCAGGTCCTTAGCCTCTCTATGACCCTACGCTGCTGTCACAGTTCGAATGAGAAATGTAGTCCATAGGCTCATGTGTTTGAACACTGGGTCACCAGTTGGTAGTGCTGTGTGGGAAGGTTTTGGAACCTGTAGGAGCTGGAGACTTCCTGGAGGAAGTGTGTCACCAGCGATAGGCTTTGAAACCCTCCGCTATGACCAGGGCCTCTGGTTTCTCTTCTCAGGCTCTTCACAATAGTTTATCACTCTTGAACTCTTTCACCTCTTCTTACTACAGGCCCTGTTCCAACCCTATCAGCTCCAGCAACTTTTCAGCTGCTTCTCATGGCCATCGCCACTGTCACAGCCGCTGCCAAGCAGGGTGACTGTCGCCACTACTTTCTGCCATCACTGCCACATATGCCCCTGTGGTTGGTAGAACGGTCACCGCCACTGCTGTCTCCCGCTGCCATTCTGCTGCTGCAGCTCCTGCCCTTGCTGTCACTATTGCTATGGATCTGCAAAGGCCCCTTTCCTGACACAATCCCTGCCTCTGTCACTCACCGAGGCTGGTCTCTTGCTGCAGCGCCCACCTTGACTGCTGCTGCCACCACCAACCACTGTTTCTGGGTTTATTATTAGCTCGGGCCACACTAACGATAGAGATGATTGGACCTGATGTTGCAGAACCAGAGGTTCGGCAAAGCCAGGGTGTTCCTCAGCTGACTCATAAGAGGCAGAAAGCCTACTAGAAAATGGGTCTTGGAACCAAGGGTGGCAGACCTACTTGCAAATTAAGGCAGTGGGTCACAGGGAGAGGGTCTTTGAGGTTCTATAGTATATAGCTCACCTCCATTTCCTGTAGACTCCCTGCCTCCTGACCGTAATGTCGTGTGACCAGCCACCTCATGTGCCTGCTACTGTGTCTTCCTTTTCATAATAGACTGTATCCCTTCTTAAACTGTAAGGCAAGATAAGCCCTGCTTCCCTTTATATGTTTCCTGTAGAGAACCGGGTCACAGCAATAAGAAATATACACAGGCATGAATGTATGCATGTGTACCAATAATGCCTAGAACCTTAGACCAGACATAGCTACAGAGTCACTCTCCTTTGCTACTTCTCCCTGTGGGAAAACTTAAGGTGATTTATCATGATGAAAAGAGGCATATGCCCTGAATCTCAGTGTGAGTGGTGAGCACCTGATCGCTGAGTTGACATAACATAATAGTTCCCAGCCCTGGTGGATGAGCAAAGTTTTTGTCTTGCCTGTATCTTTTCATGGTGCCAGTTCACTATGAGAAATTTCTGGAAGAATCTGAGCTATCAGTGAGTAAATGAGAGTCAGAAGTCCTGCTGGAGTGTGGTCACATGTTCATCTCTTCAATCACAGCTCAAGCTCACAGGAAGGTGTACTTTCCTGTCTCCTTCTCTCCCGCCCCAGCAGGACAAGGGAGTCCTGGAGAGCGTTGCCTTGGTAGCCACATAGTGTGAATTTCCATCCTGGCTTTACTAGCTATGAGACCCTGGGCAGTTTATTAAAGCTCTGTGCATCTCCAATTCCTCTCCCCAAGACCAGAGCTAATCATGGTGACCTCGCAGGCATGCTGTGAGATGAGTGACACCCACGGTGTAAGCATGCCTGAGGTACAAATGCCAAAATGCCAGGTACTAGGGACTAAGGACTGTTTGCTCCTCTTTCCATCCTTCAAAATTAACCCAACCAGATAGTCTTGATTTTTTTAATCTACTTTCTTTCATTTCTCTTTGTGTAATCTGAGGAAGTCATAATATTGAACTTTTCTGACTCTCTGGTCCCTCATTGTGAAAGGAGGTCAGCAAAACTGTCTTTGTCAGTTATTTATGAGAATTGGTGGATACTTGAAAAGCATGGAAGGTATGGCCCCAATATTCAGTCATAAAACCTCAGCTTGTAATATTCCAGGAAGCTAACCGGCAAGCCTTATTTCTATATGCTCTTGTAGAGTCCCCTCTTTGCTGGATCTTCTTTACCTTCTGAACCTCATTAGAGAGGCACAGCAAATTCTGTTTCTCCAAAGGGCTAGCAGTAGTCATGTAGCAAGGGTCAGGGGCTGACATAGCCATTGTCCTTGGTCAGGTCTTGGTCTAATTGACTACTACCTCAAGTCTGGTTCTGTGAGACCGTGAAGTCCTTATTGCTTAAGAAGACAATTCATTTCTCATCATGTGGTGATTGCTCATGCCTAGCTAGCCTGGCCTTATATGGGGTGATCTGCCTACCAGACTCACCATTTCTATAATCTTGAAACACCTTACTGACTCTTACTTTGTATCTTGAAGAAGCACTAATGCCTTAGAAGAATCCTGTGAGTGACTAATATGTCTGAACATGAGTTGATTGGAAACCTGACCCAATCTTTAAATTGTTTAAGCAAACAGGTTCAAAATGAAGGCTGAGAAGCCAAGTTTCAGTCCTACCCTTAATTACCTGTGGCCATCTGCAAGCCCAACTAAAGTCAGTGCTATTTAGTGACAGCATCCTTCCAGCCTTCCTATAGAATTAGAAAGAAGATATGGTATCACTTGGGAAAGTACAATACTTTATTTGTTGAGTACCCACTATGACCCAGACACAAATCAAATAAATCATAGAATTGCATCAATTCTTAAACATAGCTGTTGTTGACATTATATTTAGATGATAAATGCAAACTCCTAGAACTTAAATGAGCTACTAAATGTTGCACAAGGATTTGTCACACAGTCATATCCAGGAAGTCCAAGGCAGTCTTGTTAGGTAGGGTTAGGGTTACGTGTACCACATACAGCACTGGAAACTTCATTCTTATCTCAGTTATCTTTCAAGTCCACAGTACAGGCACTGTTAGCCTTGTTTTGCAGACAATGAAACTAAGACTCAGAGCGATCAGATTAAAAGCTTAACCAAGGTGCTGGAGAGATGGCTCAGAGGTTAAGAACACTGGCTGCTCTTCTAGAGGTCCTGAGTTCAATTCCCAGCACTGGCATGGCAGCTCATACCTGACTGTAACTCCAAGATCTGACACCAGCACCTGTCATCCATGCAGCAAAATACCCAAATACATAAAATAATAAAAAATAATAATTAAAAAATCTTAACTAGAAATAAGATGTGACTAATATATCTGCTGCTTTTCACAGAGCCATGAAAAAACATCTGACTGAAACAACTTCAGGGAGGAGATGTATCACGAATCTTAAAAGTACTTATTAATAAAAACAAACCCAGAGCCAGGTATTGGAGTGAATGCTGAATGATCAGAGAAACAGAACCAGCTACAGCTAACCTCACCTCGCCAGTTCCTCAGCTGATCCTATTTCCTCAGACTGGAAGCCTCTGAGTCCTCATCCAGAATGAATCTCAGCTGAACTGCTGCTCAAAAGCCTAAAAGCTTAACCAGCTCTAGCTCCTGGTTTTCATGCCTTATATACCTTTCTGCTTTCTGCAATCACTTCCTGGGATTAAAGGCGTGAGTCACCATGCCTGGCTGTTTTCAGTGTGGCTTTGAACTCACAGAGATCCATATGGATCTCTGCCTCCCAAGTGATAGGATTAAAGGCATGTGTGCCACCATTTTCTGGCCTCTATGTCTATCTAGTGGCTATTCTGTCTTCTGACCCCAGACAAGTTTATTAGGATACACAATATACTGGGGGACACAATATATCACCACAAGGAGATAATTACTTTTGATCATGGTTTGAGAAGGTAGAGTCCATCATGGCAGGAATGGTAAGTAAGGCAACCAAAGAAACTTGGTCCCTGGTGGCAGGAGTTTAAGATGCAACTTGGTCACATTTTGGTAGATTGGGAAGGAGAGCTTGGGCCAGAATCAGGGGTGGCTGCCCCATTAGCCAGCAGTAGCACATTTCTGTTCTGCTAGGTCATGGCTCCTAAAGTTACTAAAATATCCCCAAATAGGGCCACCCACCTGGAGGCAAGTAACCAAGTGGATAAAACTATCAGGGATATTTTATGTCAATCCGAAACCTTAATAGATAAATTGTAGTTCAGGTCCAGATACATGAGGCTCTCGGGTTCCTTTTCTGTTCATAAACTCACGCTGTTCCTCAGTGTTTTACGATGATCTCTGGCATCAGCAAGAAGGAATGGCTGCATGGTGCTTTATTTGGAATGTTCTTGAACTCTAACTGTAATGTTGGGAAATTGCCATGTGTTATATTAGGGGAAGGGAACATGTAGTCACTTATTTTCTGCCTTTAAATGACAAATGTTCCAAATTCAGATTCAATAAGGCTTTTAATCTGGGTCTGTAGAGAAAGCATGCCTCCATTTTTTCTCCCAAATATGTCTGAAAATTATCAACATGGTCTTACTGACAATGTCCCTGTGTCTGGCCTTTCTAAATGATTGTGTTTTACATGAAAGGCTGCTGGATCGAGGGTGCAAGTCACTGGCATTGATTGTTGCTTCAAGATTGTTCTCATACCCAGGAAAAACTGGGATGCCAGTGGTGTGACCCATGGGGCTCCCAATATGTGATCAGCTTCATGGCCATGATGGAATTATGACAAAATTATAGGAAAAAAATTACACAGCAGATATGGAAACCAATGTGTGCTTTAAATTTTTAATCATACTTGCTAGTTAACAAGTTACCACCTTACTGTGCTGTGGATATTGACATAAGACACGAATCTCCTGGGTCACAGACTAAGTCATTATTTCTCCCTTTGCAGCAAGGAGTCTGTGTGTAAGGGTTCCCCTTGCTCTAAAGACTCATGCGAGTGACATAGGTGAGCCACTTGTAGTGGCTTGTGGTATAAGAGAGAAGCCTTAAGCTTAGGGAGCCCACATCTTTCATGAGTGACAGCAAATCTGCCTGCCCTTTGCTTCACAGGGAGATGCTCTCTCCTTCAAGGTTATTTGCACCTACATTTCCCTTCCAAATATAATCCAGAATGAATAGATGTTAGTGGTTCTCATATAATATCTGCAGAGGAACAAAAAAAGAACTATATAAACTTATTTCCCGATATTCAGCAATGTATGCTAATCATTTTTATAATAAATACTAACACTACTTGAAAAATGTTGATCACCAAAATATAACCCATAAGGAAAATCTATATATTTGGGACAGTGTTGAGTCTCTCCTTCTGGCCTGCAAACACATGCTTCTTGTGATGTATTCATGTTGCCCTAGCTCTGTGGATACGTATGAGTGTTGTTTCTGTGTTTTTTTTTCATGAAGAGAACAGTTGTAATAGTTTCAGACCCACCATATAGATTTCATTTTTATTTAATCACCTCTTTAAAAATATTATCTCCACAAACAATTATATGCCAATATGCTAGAGGTTGGAATTTTCAACAAATGAAGTTATTTGGAGAACATAATTCAATACATATGTAGCATGAAATGAGGATTCATGTTCAGGATTATTTACTATCACAGAGTCACAACTCAGACACTCATTCATCCTCTCTCCCCCCTCTCCCCTCCCTTCCTCTCTTCCCCCCTCTCCTCTTTCTTCTCATCCCACACACATTCTTATGTGTTATATATTTCTTCCATGATTCAATGAATTCATTCTGTATATTTATTTGTGTGGATATTTATTTGCTGTATCTCTTATCCTTTGTGCATTTCCAAGTGGTAGAGTGATGGATGGCTTGTTGACCATATACTGACTTTGTTGTTGAGTAAATGAATATATCAGAGCAGGTCTCAAAAAGACAGGAGACACTAGTCACTCTACCTTAAAGTTACTGTCTATCTGGGTTCCTAGTGAGACACAAGAAGGGAGAAGAATAAGACACTCTACTGTTCGTGGTGGGATAATCGGACCCACTGTGGGACTTATGATGATCCACTGAAAATCTATTCAGAGGGTCTGTTCCTTTAGCACAGTGGTGGCTCTCAGCGATCAGGTTTTTAAAAATAGTTCATTTCCATCTGCCAGTCACAATGAAGTTCTGAATTGCTGAAAAGGAAACTCAGACAGAAATATAGTCATATACTGCACTGTCATGGCAGAAACAGCAGCAAGACTGGACTCGGGGATCAGTTCCCATGAACAACAGATGTAAAGACAGATACAGAGAAGAAAGTTACCTCAGGTGTTCTATATCCTGGCTAGAAAGTTGGAAGAGTCATGCCAGCCTCCAAGCAATACCACATCCTATAGGGTACGTGATACCACATCCTGTAGAAGAGCTGATACCACATCCTATAGGAGAGCTGATACCACATCCTATAGGAGAGCTGATACCACATCCTATAGGAGAGCTGATACCACATCCTATAGGAGAGCTGATACCACATCCTATAGGAGAGCTGATACCACATCCTATAGGAGAGCTGATACCACATCCTATAGGAGAGCTGATACCACATCCTATAGGAGAGCTGATACCACATCCTATAGGAGAGCTGATACCACATCCTATAGGAGAGCTGATACCACATCCTATAGGAGAGCTGATACCACATCCTATAGGAGAGCTGATACCACATCCTATAGGAGAGCTGATACCACATCCTATAGGAGAGCTGATACCACATCCTATAGGAGAGCTGATACCACATCCTATAGGAGAGCTGATACCACATCCTATAGGAGAGCTGATACCACATCCTATAGGAGAGCTGATACCACATCCTATAGGAGAGCTGATACCACATCCTATAGGAGAGCTGATACCACATCCTATAGGAGAGCTGATACCACATTCTATAGGATGGCTGATAGCAGGATAGCTGAGGTTTGGGGATGAAGAGATTTGGGCCATACAGATTAAAAGTGGACACAAACTCTAGATTTAACAGTGAACACATGTGTAATTCACTTTCATATCCAGCCTGCCTTAATTATTTGTAAGGAATATACATGCATTCTCTATGCCAAACCACTGATATATAAGTGGTTTCTATTACCTCTTCAAATAAAAACAGAGAGAGATTAAATAAATGCTCCCAGGCACATGCCCAGATCTTAATTGGTGGAGCCAATACTCAAATCCAGGCAGTCTAGGGCCAAGAAAATGCTTTGTTATACAGTCATATAAGCCTGCAAGTGAACATCCAAATATATGATCAAGGGTCATAGAAATGCAGCCCCCCTCACATAGTGTCTCGAATACTCTATCTAGAAAGTATTTTTATAGATGCAACTTCAAGACATACTTAGTTCCCAGTGAAAAAGAATGATAGTGCATGAGAAAAGACAGAGTACCAAGGGTGTAAGATTCAAATGACAGGCATACAATTTAAGAATGTCAGGGTTGGTGAGATGAATCAGAGGGAAAAGACATTTGTGGCCAAGTCAGACAACCTGAGTTTGATCTCTGGGACTCATGGGGTAGAAGGAGATAACCAACTCCCACACTTGACATCTCACCTATACATACATATCATGGCACATGTATATGTGTGCACTTGTAAAAGATAGATAGATAGATAGATAGATAGATAGATAGATAGATAGATAGATAGATAGATAGATAGATAGACAGACAGATACATGATAGGTAATTGGGAGAGGATAGATATATATTAGATAGGTATATAGATAGGTGATAGACAGATAAATTTACTTTTTAAAATTTTAAAGAATACCCAAAAATATGTAGCGAATCAAACTTAATTGAGAACTATCCAGATAAGGGATAGGATTGGCTATTTGAAGTAGGATTCAGCAGTGGGGAGCTTGTGAGACAGAAGAGATACCTTTGGACAAGTGAGCTACCCACTCTTGGGTGAATTGTCAGTCTAGCTTGGAATGGTTTCATTTTATTTTAATCACCCATTCCAAAGACAACACTAACTCTTAATCAGGGCACACCTGCACTCAGAGTGGGGCTGTATTCTCAGAAAAAAACAAAGGTATAAACCAGACTCAGTCAGATTCCAGCCAGGGAACTGAGAGCAGAAGCAATTCTGTAAGGTCTTCTCCTTCTGGAACCCAGAAAATTCCAGATTTTATCTGTTCACCCCTATTGCACTAGCTCCTAAGGCCTTATTTATGGTCCAGTTGGCCTCAGAGCTGAGCATGTGAAGTCGAGCGAATACTTCTTACTTTTAGAGAAGGCAGTGTGACTCTTCCTGGGGAACGTGAATAAACATCTATCCACTTGAGGTCAGACACAAAAGACACACTGCAAAAGATGATTCCACCCAAATCTAGCTTAGTGAGCCAGTGAGTTTCCTGGGGCTACTGGCAGGAGAATGAGTGTCTCCGAGGCAGCTGCATCTTCAAAAAGCCCACCTCAATATGGGTGATGATTCACAAAAGCTGCATCCCCTGGGGCTGCCTACACAACTCGTAGACAGCTAGACAGCTGAGCAGGCCAGAAACTTCTCCCAGGCGACTGCTACTATTTAGACAACCTTGGGATCTGGTGAGTCCTCAGGTTTCAGAAACTTCCTGACATCTGTGAGATTTGCTTACTTCCTGAATCTTATAAGGTTGAATTACTTACTGAGCCTTAAGGAGCCTCCTCCAGGAAGCAATGTTATAACTTAGAGGAAGCAGGATGCAATACCAACACTGGGCAGGCAGGTGAAAAGCCTAATGCAGTCCCTAGAATGCTGTCTACTTCTGAATTCCTCTTTTTTCCCTTGACACTCACCCAGCATTCTCCCTGACACAGCCCCATAACTTTCCTTGGAGGCATGGCATGGACCCATGCACTTAGAAAGGACCCTGAGCATCTGTGTCCAGTAATCAAGTACCCAACAAATAACTTCCTATGGGTCTATTTATCTTCTGTTTCAGACCAGCAGGACTGCAGTCTATAAATTGTAGTTGGAATGCAGGTCCATTTGCCAGATCAGGGATGTGTTGCATAGCAATAGTGGGAGAGAGCATTGGTGCATGTCCTTCTGCAAAGTCCATTTGCCCACTGTAGTGAAACAGGCATGCTCAGTGGGCAGCAAACCCCGAGGTAGGCCAGGCAGCCATAAACCTCTGCAGCAGACAGGAACCATGGAGACAGGAGACAAATGAAGTGCCTTTGAGCAGGCCCAGCTCTTCTCTTAGTGGCTCTGAAGGACTTTCGACATGAAATGAAAGCTGACTTTTGCTAAAGGCAACTCCAGTGCTCTACATGGCTTGACATTCTATTATAAGTGTGTTTAAGGCTCTGTTGTATGTATTGATCCTAGGGCTTCATGGTCCTGCCCACACACAGTCAGCACACAACAACAAAACTCAGGAGCCCCTTGTGCCAGAATTGGTTTTAAATCTCATCCCCACCCCTTAGGATGTGGTGCTAGACTCCTCTGGGGTCCTATTTTCTCATATGTAAAAAGTAGACTTTATTATAAGATATAACAAGTGCCCAACACATAGTAGGCACCCCATGGTTTGGATCATGTTTACAGTTGGAAATGCTTTATGCAGACAAGAATATAGCTGAGCTGTACAGTTCATCAGAGGGGTTAAGAGGCTGGGAGTCACACTGGTTACCAACTCCAGTTCTTCTACTTACTGCTTGAGTAACCTTGGGCATACTAGTGAGTCTTCTGTTCCTGGAGTAATAGCAATACCTATCTCCTAAACCAGCTAAAAATTCTGATGCCTTTGTAGCACAAAGCAGAGCATCTTCTACATAGTACAGCCTTAGCAAGTGTGAGCCTTGCTGCCTTCCCTAGCTAACCAAAGCCTCGGACTAAGTTTAGAGAGACAGATTTTTAATCAGGCTATCCCATGTGCATGTCATGTACAGTTGTATATTTATTGCTGGAGAAAAATAACATTAAGATCATCTTTTGTTGAATTGTGAATGTGGCAAGTGGAACCTGGTTTTATTGGCTCTTTTATTAGAAATGTGGGTGTTTCCCACTGTGATGGGTGCAAAGATGAATAAAGGATGAGGGTAAAAACTGATGTACCAAGCACCCCACAGAGGAATCTCCAAAGGATTGTCTCATTACATCTGTTTCTATAGGTTACATTAGTTCAGTTCAGAAGAACAACTCCTGGTCACTGTGCAGAGGTTGGAAAGAGGAAAAGCGCCCACAAAGCAAACATCAAACTTGGTTGTAACTGCGAGTATCTACGTGTCATGGGCCTCTCCTGTGCTTTTCCTAGACAAAGTGCATAGTATGGCCAAGTTTCAGATCCTTTATCTGTAAAATAAGTCTAATACACCTGGCATCTCAGGGTGGTTAGACAAAAAGTGAGATACTAGGAAAAGAATATAACCCTACCTAGCCTGTGGTCTCAATAAAGGGCTAATTCCTTCAGATTCCATCGCATCTGAATAACTTCAGAGTGCTTCAGAAACTGAAACAGCCATGCCTACAAATATGAGGTAGTATTTCCCAGATATTTCAAAGTCCAGACATAGATTTGGACCATTTTCCTAGGTATAGATTTACTCTGTCATATCAACAGGTGATACCAGAAGTCATGGTTTTTATCTTTTAAAACATAGAGTTGTGAGATTCAAAATCCTTGACAATTTTTAAGTTCAAATAATAGAACCATACTTAGGATGGGCTGGCTCAAGCAGGGTTGAATCTTGTCTCTTTCTCCATTGTCATTATGGTCCCATCTGTGAATATACTGGAGTACTGCCCAAACACCTCCAAAAAGAAGGGTCTTCCTTCCTTCCTTCCTTCCTTCCTTCCTTCCTTCCTTCCTTCCTTCCTTCCTTCCTTCCTTCCTTCCTTCCTCCCTCCCTTCCTCCCTCCCTCTCTCCCTCACTCCCTCCCTTCCTCCCTCATTCCTTCTCTTCTTTCCTTCCTCCTCCCTCCTTCCCCCTCCTTCTGCCTTCCTCCTTCCCTCTTTCCTCTGTAAAGTTAGGGATTAAATCTAGGTCTTAAAGCCCAAGTAGGCAAACACAGTATAGACTGAACTAAATCCTAAGCACTGCAGAATGATTTCAAGCAGAGAACTGGCATGGTCAGATTCAGGTATTGGATCACCATGGTGGTCACAAGGAGGGAGGCTTAATGGGTGGAAGATAATTCCCCACAAAGGAAAAGCCTAGAGTGAGGTTGATGAGAGCAAACGATGAGGAAAATGATTGTGGGGAGATGTGGGAGAGACAGACTTGGAAAAAAAAAATGAAGACAGGATAAAAAGAGTTTTCACATTTACATTGTAGGAGAGTTGAGGGAAGGAGGGCCTAGGATGATCCTTGAGTTCTCAGTGAGGGGAGTGCAGGCTGGGAGTTGTAAAAATGAACTAGATACATATGATCATTGTCCCAGCATAATATAGAGTATTTGCTCTGCAGACAGACTTCTTCTCTATCCTTTTACCTTAACTAAAAGGATGCTTAACTCTCTTGTCTCCTCATAAAAAACAAGCTTCTAAGTTTTTGGAATGACTTCTTGTTTCTCTGGAAATGATTTTAAGAAATTTTCTCCCCTAAATGTGCCAGAATTTCATAATTTTGTGCTTTAATCACTGGCTCTTAGGAAAGGAGGTAAGTGGCTTTGGGGGAGCCTCAGGCAAAGGCTGTGTGTTCTCAGGGCCTCTGTGCAAGTCACATGTGAATCACATCAGAGGCAGAACCCACTGATGTGAGGGCACATTTTCTCTGTGACAATATCAGGACAAAAATTAAACATTCATAGTATAGTAATGAGGAGCTGAATAATTTACTCTAAACCAATAAAGTAGAAGTTGGTAGTGTGATAGTTCTGGAATGAAACTTAGTGGAAGAAAAATAACATTTTGTTCATTAGCTAAAGCCTGGACTGAGCCATGACAAATGGAGTATGTGTCCTTTGCTGTGATTAACATTTAGTAAAAGCACGCACTCCCAAACTCTGACATTCAGCAGCAGTGATGTCCCAGGAGAGCAACAGGAGAATATCAACCTAGTGTCCTATAACTCAGTGTTCCTTAGATGAGCTGTGTGACCACAGGCACAAAAAAAAATGTACTTTTGTTTCCACATCTGATGTTGAAGTTAAGTAATTCCTATCCAATCACTCACATGAGTTCATATCTAAGACACAATTATCTTTTTCTGTCATACCAAACACATAGCAGTCACACAGAAAGTCTTATTAGCGTTGGATACTACTGTGCTCTCTTGGGAGATATTAAGTGCTCTTCAGTGGTGCTGGTCTGCTTTCCCATCACCCTTAGGTCATGGGGATAAAGAAATGAGGTCACCAGCTAAAGTGGATAAGTTATAAGTGTATCAAAAAATTATTCTCCCTTTGGCAATATTTGATAATTATAGATACCCTGAGAGTCTCATCATCATTAAGGACACCTCAGAACTCATCACAGTCAGACTGAGAGGGGGTTAAAAGAAACATTTGTGCTTTCCTGATATTCCTCCAGAAGAAATCCCAAGGTGTGCATGAGTCATGTTCTTACATAACTTCTTTCTAATTCACTATCTTATTGGATGTGTTCAAGTTTCCTCTCTTTTGAGACCAGGTTCTTTCTATTTCCAAAGAATACTCAAACCTTCCCATTTTATTATAATGATTTTTTTAGTGAGATAGATACAAGAGTGTCATCTCTGAGGCTTTGTTCTTCATTTCCTCTCCATTGAGGAGGGATGGTTATTGACACTTGAAATTATAAATGGAATACCTTTGTACCAAGGGCCATTGAGTTTCTGGTCTTATCTGTGACTTTAAGTACCCATGAAACATTCTCTATGGTTTGTTACTAGAATCAAATAAGCTAAAGGCAATTTCCTTGGAAGTAATACCTGGCATACAATCAGGGTCAGCACATCTACAGAGACTGACAAGGTTATATTTTGTTTCATTTATTTATCTATCTATTTATTTATTTATTTATTTATTTATTTATTTATTTTGAGACAGGGTTTCTCTGTGTAGCTTTGTGCCTTTATTGGAACTCACTTTGTAATGGTAGACAGATGAGAAACACTTGGCCTTGCTCTGTAGAATCTAGTCTAGTATTAGACACCGGTTGGGACATGACTATCTAGTAGACAGCCTAAGGTCAACAGTTTTACAGGTTCAGGGAAAGCATTTCAACCAAAAAAGAAGAAGTAAAGAGGGGGAGATTGTAGATGGAGTTTTCCTGTGTCTCAGCAGCTGCTCCCAAATAACCATTCAGAGACTTATTATTATTTATAAATGCTTAGCTGATAGCTCAGGCTTGTTACTAGCTAACTCTTATATTTTAAATTAATGCATATTTCTTATCAACCCTCTGCCATGTGGTGGTACCTTCTTTCAACACAGCATGCTCATCTTGTTTCTCTCTGCATCTAATGACTCCTAAGACTCCACCCTTCTTCTTCCCAGCGTTCTCTCTGCCCTGAAAATCCTGCTTAGCTATCAGCCAATCAGCTTGTTATTAACAATGACAGCAACACATTTTCACAGTGTACAGAAGGATTTTTCCACAGCAGGAGATGAGCCCTTTCAAACTGGTAGAACATGGACAGAGACTAGGATGTGGGTGTTGTGCTGAAAAGAAGTTACAAATTGCTCATAACTAGAGCTTGAAAAGATCTACAGACGTTATGAAGGCCAGGTAAGTAGGCGCTGCTATGGGATGATTACAAGGGCAAACTAAATGTATTTGGTGTGGGAAGTAGTTACAAGCTTTAGAAGAGGGCAATGGTGTGGTATAAGGAGAAGAAACTTGGCTGAGATTCCCAGTGTCATCTTTACATCTTGGCCCTTTTTTTATGTGCCATTGTTCCAGGAGGATTCCTTGTAGCCCAAATGACATGTGGTAGGTATATGCACTGTAAATATTTGTTGAACAAATAGTTAAACAATCACCGTGGACTTTTTCTTCCTCATTACATCAGGAGGAAATACTATCCATGTGAGCTAAGCGGCTGGCTTGGGACTGAGAAAGGAGAGTTCCAGTTATGGCTGTGGTGTGGTCTGCAATTGCTGGAAGGTCACCTACCCTCCCTGGGCCTCATTAGCTATCAAAAAATGGAGGAGGCAAAGAAAACTTGCCTCCCAGAGTTTTTAATTAGAATTGGTTCTTCATTCTAAAGGGAAAGAAAAAACACCAAAAGGCAGTTCTCAGAGTCCAAGGTCAATTATATGTACCAATCAGGTTGAGATGGCCTAGACCTCTCACATACACTTTCAAAACCTGCTCCCTTACTGAAAGAGGCAAGGCAAAAGATGTCTTTGACTGTGCATCTTTCTACAGAAGACACGCTTGCAAATATTTAATGTATCAGATCACCTGAATTTATTTAGTGGAAACTAATTTGTCCCATTATTTTTATTAATCAAAGACATACATCAGCCAATCAGATTATAAGGCATGATAAATAGGTTATCATGTACTAATTTGGTATATTCCAGCCCAAAGCAAAGCAATTTGTCATTTTAATTAACCTTCACTTGAGTAAAAGTTATTTGTTAGCCTTTTGAAATGTGCAAAATAATCTCCAGTTCTAGTTTCTTTAAACATCCTTAGATAGCTTGGAATTGTGTGCCAGGAGTCAAAGGTGGAAGAATGTCATTCTAATTGCTAATAATAAAATAGAAATAGCTAAACCAACAGTGTTGACCACAGCCTAATATAATCATTCAATTTCAGTTGCTTAATTTATTATTTTAACTAACGTGTATTAAATACCAATGATTAGCTTAGTATATATAAAAGTATAATCTTGCCTTGAAGGAGTTAATTGCTTGGTCACTTATTAACACAAATATTTCCTGTGTATTTGTGGAGTGCTAAGTGCTAGTACTGTGGCTAGACCCTAGATATGAGAGATAGAGGTAAACGTTCAAGATGATTTAGTGTAGTGTTGCACACTCCTTGGGCACAGGCACATCCAAAGAACATGAGCAACGGCATCACAGGTCTTTCCAAACCCTTGTCTTTGCTGAGCAAGTAGAGAAAAAGAAAGGCCTCTGTCAGAGGAAGCAGCAGTGGGTTGAAAGAAGAATAACTTTCTTGACTTGGGAAAGCACCCTCCGCACCCAACCATGCATCCTACAACACAGCCCAGATGGTTCTGTAGGCTCCACTGCCTTGGAGCATCACTGTCCAATGGGAAAGATGGAGATGGGAGGGCTCATCTGCAGAAGGGATATTTCAAGCTGGTGTGAAAGCTCTAAGGACAGAGGCAGTGTGATCCAGAGGGAAGGTTATGTGACCCAGGGTTGCAAGAATGGGATTGAAAAGGAAAGGAAACACGAAAAATGTTTCTGACATTGAACAGAATGTCCAGAATGCCGTTGGGACTTGGATGTGCAGAGAAGAAGAAGTGGCAAGCCTTGTCAGCTGGAAGGAGAGTTAGTCTCATGACTGGAAGTTTCCTTGATGAGGACCAGGCCTGAACGAACTGAGAGGAAGTTAAGGAGGAAATGAGGTCTCATCTTCTAGTGGCATTCTGTGACACAAACTACACAGTTTTCTGAGCATGGCCTTTCAAGGCAGACTCAAACCATCCATCAAGCTCTACCATCTATAGGAATCTTACAGTGAGGTATGCTACCTCTAAATTATCATTGGCTTACCCATCAAAATGGGGAGTAATTTGCAGCACAGGATGGCTATGGGGTTTCCTTTCTGGGCCGAGGAGGCAGATGAGGAAAAGTAGCCAAGGTGTGAGTGGCTGGATATGGCCAGTGCCTCTTAAACATCTGGCAACTCCAAGCTAGACACTCTGAGAAGATTCCTGAGCTGTCCATGTCTGTCTCCATGGACAATGAACAGCTTCTTTCCCAAGAATCATCTGATAACTTACCGTCTAAGTGGGGATATTTCTATTTTCCCTTTTGTGTATTTACAAACCTGCAGAGGGCAAATGTATCTCCTACAGGTCTGGCCATGAAGAATATGTCTGAGATTTTTATGGTTATTCTACTAAGTTCCCTTCTGTCTGATATGACCTTTGACACCTCTAAGTAAAGCCTCATGTACATAGTAGTTGAATTAAAAAAATCTTGAGTTCAACAGTGAGCCCTGAGAGGTGCTAAGAACTAGACAGAAAGGTGTTCAGAGACAAGCCTGCAGTGTGGAGATTTGACAAGGAATGACTATAAAGGGACTTGGAGCGGTGAAATTGGGAAGGTTTTGTGCAAGAGACATGGCTCAGTGCATAAAGCACTCGCCATGCTGGTCTAAGGGTTAGTTGAAATCCTCCAAGCCCCCATAATTCTGGGTGCAATAACACATATTTATTATCCCAGTGCTCCTATGACAAGATGGGAGTCCGAGACAGAGGATCCCCAGATTCTCACACAGCATTGAACAACAAAAGAGAGATGGTCTAAAGATAAAAGATGAGGATAGCCACAGAGATTGTCCTTTAACCTCCACACACACACATAATAGCATGTGCCTGATTACACTCCCAAATATTAATGCACATTATAAACACACACACACACACACATATACACACACATGAGAGAGAGAGAGAGAGAGAGAGAGAGAGAGAGAGAGAGAGAGAGAGAGAGAGAGAGAGAGAGAGAGAGAGAGAGGAGAGAGGGAGAGGGAGAGAGGGAGAGAGAGAGAATTTTTAAGGTCTGAAAGTTGAAAATAGGCAGATATCCCCTTATAATCACCCATCTACTGAACCCTTTCTCTTGCTCCATGACAGTCCAAATACTTGAAAAAGTAATTTTGTGATCCTCTTCACAATTTATTTTAACTCCAGTCTGTATGTTTTAACTGCTTAGTTTGAGAAGTCGTTTGTGATTTATTAATAAAAGTGGGAACTTGAAGGCAGGTTTTGGCCTCAGCTCTTCCAGGCTTTTTCCCTGCTTGCCCTGTGCTACCATGATGGCCTTTAACTTTCCTCTCTGAAAAAGAGAAATAGTAGCCGGGTCTACTCCTTGAGGTTACCATGCATATTATGAAGCTGTCCACACTGGTCTGTAGCTTTGTCAACAATTATGTCTTGGGTTTCAGCCATGATGGTGCTTACTATCTAATTTTTTTGATCAACTCTGAAGGCTGTAGCTGTTATATTGATCTTTGCAAGCACTAGCATCTTACTTCCTCTTCACTTTCTTTACATGTAATGGTGTGTCCATTCTTCTTTCTCTCTACCCCTTCCTAATGATTCTCTGTCGGATGTTTTCCTTGTTCACTATAAGCCATCTTTTTCAAATTTATTGTGTGTACATGTGCGTGTGTGTGTGTGCGTGTGCATGTGTGTGTGTGTGTGCATATTGTGGGTACACATGGCATGCATCATGCATGTGGAGGTCAGAGAACAACTTCATGGAGTTACTTCTCTCTTCCTTCTTTGTGTGGCATCTGGGAATGAACTCAGGCCACTAGGGTTATAGAGTGGGCACGTTTCCTGTCGGAGCCATCTTGCTAGCTCTGTAAGCCTTCTTTTTTAATGGAAACTCTGAAAGCTAAAACTTACTCTTTATTGTCACATCAGTGGAAATCAACACTATTCTGTATTTAGGATTTTTGTCATTGCTCACTTCTTTTTTTAAAAAAAACTATTTTAATTGCATTTTACTTTGTTGTCACAGGGTACACACATATGTGGAGGTCAGAGGACAACACCTTACAACAGCCAGTTCTAGCCTTCCGCACTGTGAGTCCCAGGGAGAGAATCAGGTCACCAGGCTTATCCACAAGCACCTTTACCCACGGAGCCACCTCAGCTGTCCTTGTCATTATGCATTTCCTAAAGTTACATTTTAAAATTATTGTTACCCCTTCTAGTCCCATGAGCAGTTTAGAAATATTCTGTCTTCAATTTCAAATGCTTGAAGACTTTATATTTACTCAGTATTGACTTACAGTTTCCTTGTTTTGAAATTAGACAATATAATGCAACATCAACTCTTTAATGCAATGGGATTTAATCATTCTTTGTCAGTGTTTAGCTCCTTAGGTTGTGGACATTGGGAAGGAACTTACTTTATCCTTTGTTTCTGCTTTTTCCAGCATTGACTCCTAACTTTTCTTGACTTGATGAGTTCACTAGTATAGTCCATTCACTCCACCCTCCTCACACACCACTGCTCTGAAGCACATACATTCTCTATCAATTCTTAAGTGGTTTCCTTTTATCATGCAAATGGAGCACACTATAATATTATAATATTACACTTGGAATTATATTAGTTGTTCTAGTTTGTGTGTTTTGTTTGTTTGTTTGTTTGTTTGTGTTGAGATTGTTCTCATATAGCCCAGGCTGACATTAAACTTGCTCTACTCTGGCTCAAGTTGAGTTTACTCCTAATCCTCCTGGCCCCATCTCCTAAGATGTGGGATTGCAGACAGGTCCCACCATGCCCACCCTGTTGTCTTGATTTTGATCATCTCTACCTCAGGTCAGGTGCAGTTACTGTTTACTATTTTTGTTTGATTTTTATGGTTTCTGAAATAATGCTTCACTATCACCACATACAGGCAACATTTCTGTCAGTCTGCATACACATCTGCTAATATATTTCCTTTGACTTCTTCACCTTTTGACCTTCCCTCTAAAGTCATTTTGTTTTGCTGCTGAAACATGACTGTAGGAGTCGCTCCAGCCAAACACTGTTACTTAGCTTATAGAGAAGTAAGCTTTTGCTTTTCCAAAATTTGAGCGTCATTCCCTGGACACGCATGTCTAGGTTCAATGTTTTTCTCTCAACATTTTAAAGTCACTTTTCCATCAGCATGGGTTGCATTGCTTTTCTTCCCATCCTGTCTCCTCTTCCATCCCGGCTTGCTCCTCCTTCCTCTTCCCTTCTTTAGGATGTCCTCCCATCTTCCACATTTATATTTTCATGTCCTTGTGGCTGGAGGGGTGTGTCTCTTTTAATGTATGCCCTCTGATAAGGGTTACACATCTCAACCAGAGAATTTCTACTTCTAGTCATTCTGGAAAACGCAGAGTCCTTTTATTCTCAAAAGCTTCCTCTCTATTCTCTTGTTTCCCTCCGGTGCTCCAGTTATGTAGATGTGTGTGCTTCCACACCTTCCACAGCTCTCTGCTTTCCTTCCCAGTTCATCCCTGTCCCTCTCTGCTGCATCTGTGTAACTTCCCCAGCAGAAAAAGAAACGAGCAACAACAACATTACACCGGATTGTTTTCCCAGATGTCTTGCGCCATCTGATCTGGAGAGATCTGATGACTCTCCATTGGTGGAAATCCTAGGGACTTGAACTGGGATCTTTTCTTCCAGGATAATCTGTGCTTGCAAGCCCTTCTGTAGTGTTACTCCAAGGTCTGTGGCTGTTGTCTTACCTGCCAGGGACCCTAACCAGCAGTTTTATTTTAGTATTGATGTAGTTATAACATATTACACTTTCTTCTCTTCATAACATCTTAATTTTGCTAATTTCTAAACACATAAAAATAGACCATAATCCCCATGACTCACTGGAATCCAAAGCAAATTATACAAAGCATGTCAGTTTTCCTTCAAATACCTCATAATAAATCAACCACAACAAAAAAGATATCTTCTTACCAGCCAAGAGATTTAGTGCCATCTAATCATCAGTGCTGTAGGGTTTGAAATGTACATTGATACTCAGAAAAAGTCATTGTCTTTCCATCAGTCAATAATACCTCCTTGATTGAATTATTATAAACAGTAGATGGGAAAATTATGGGAACAGCCTTTAATAAGTCCTTATCCATACTAAGTAAAAGGTAACTTCTCATTGACTGTGTCTAGCACATTGTGTCCCATCAAAGCCAGTACCCATATAATTTTTTTTTAGCCATTTGCTATATGCATATCATCACAAAACACAGAAGACTTACCTTCAAATGCTCTCTTTTCATCCCTTTGGGTGGTTTAAATAGATGCCCCCACAGGTGACCATATTTGAACATTTTTTTCCCAGTTGCTAGTGCTGTTTGAGAAGATTGTGGAACTGTTGGGAGGTGGAGCCTTGCTGGAGCAAGTCCGTTCCTGGGGGTGGGCTTTGAGTGTTGATAGCCTCCCTCTACTTCCTATATGTTCTCTGCTTTCAGTCGAAAATGTGAGCTCTCAACTTCCTTGGTAACTCCTGATATTATGCCTACCAGATATTGATATTCTTCCCCACCATGATGTACTCTTCTCCTTCTAGAAATATAAGTCAAAACAAACCCCTCTTTCTATAAGGTGTCTTGGTCATGTTGTCTGGTCACAGCAACAGAAAAGTAACTAAGATACTCTTATTCTCTGATCCTTCACTTGTTCAAGTAAAAGAAATTTATTCGAAGATAAACTAGGTCTGAATTCAAGGTCTATAAAGAAACCACACATTTGCTCCGAGGCTAACATTTTATGGAAAACAATGCTTTAAATTTCTTTTCAGAAAGTAGCATGTGTTAAACACATAAGATGTTAAATCCAATCTGCAAATTAATGATATAGCGGGTTTAAAATAAGCCACAGTTCGAAGTTGAAACTGAATGATCAAAGCTCTTCTTGTCTTAATTGTGAGATTTTCAGGCTGAAGAAGTAAGCTCCCAGGAGGAGGGATAAACGCCAAGGCCACCAAGCTTTATACACTTTCTTAAGTACGAATATTCAGCCAGGGACAAGGAAGGAGAGAATTCATGTACATAATTACATTTTGCAGCTCATCTGTTGAGAATCCCATTATGGACGACACCAAGGACCTTGAATGTAGCCCCCCACGTGTGAGACTTACAGAGGAGAGGTAGCAAGGCTCTTCTCACCCTGGAGAAATGCAGAGGAAGAGCTTGCATGCTCTGGTTTCCTTGGAGACCTCACTCCTTTCTCCCTAAGATACTCTCCCTTGCCACCCACTCTGCTCAGAGCCTACAAAGTGGACCCTGCCATGGTCACACTGCTTGGCTTTCTGTAGACCTATGATCCTCATTGGGAACCCACACAGGAAGAAAAGAAAAAAAAAACATTTTCAAAAGAATAGCCATGTGCCTTTCATTCTCTGAGTGTTAAATACTCAACTTTTTTTTTTTTCAATATATACTGATTTCCTACAGAGTCTTAAAGAGCCCAGGAGTATTTCAAACTGCTCCCAACTAGTGGGAGATTTTTAGCATCCTTTTCTGTCTGAGATTAATTAATTAAAAAACATCTAAAAACAGGTGTCAGGAATCAAATTTTAACATACTAACAACTATGACTAGTTAAGCTCTTAACAGGAACCTCAAATTCTGAAGAGATCTTTAATCCTAACAAAACCCATTTTACGTAAGAAAAAGTCAGATATGTCATCAATCCTAGAATCTGGCCAGCATCACAGCCTTTGTTCTTCAGTGGGAAATTAGATGACCATCTTTGTTTTAAATATCTTTAATTCCCTTAACCTCCTCTCAAAGAAATTTGATTCTACTTTTTTTGGTGGGTGGGGGGTGGTTTGCATAGATGGGCATGACAACCTATTTTGATAATTGGAAGTCAAGGGAGTCAGTTTTCTCTGTTACTTCTTCCTTAATCTGGAACATTAGGAGTTCTGGGGCCTCATGAAGATCCAGGATCCAGGAGCCATGTTACGGGTGAACTTTCTATACTTAAGTGTCATCCTGCCTACACCTTTGTCCACCACAGAACAAGTCCCATCTTTGGGTACAAGACACTCATGGTACAAGGTCTTTCATTGAGGAAAACTGGAGAAGGCAAGGACTCACTTAAATTCCTCAAGCACCTTGTTCAAGATGTATCTGCAGATAGGCAACCTAGCTTTGCTTTTCAGCACCATAGAAATGCAGAGTCACAGACCCCACAGGTGATGAAATGAAATGAAAAGTCACACATGCAAGATGCCTAGTTAATCTACTTGCACAACAAAGATAAAGAAGCACTTCCTATAATAGTGGTTTGCAATTTGGGCTGTGTATTGGTATTTCTGGGAAGCCTTAAGAATCACTCTTCCTAGACACTATCCTTCCCCAATCCCAATGTGATCTGTCTGAAGAGTGAAAGCCCTCTGGATGTCCTTTCTTTCTATGTGAGTCAAGTTGAAAACCCACTTCAAATTTCTTGATCCAAGAATTGATGTTGCTGATTTTAAAAGAGTCAAATGGTTGTTAGATAAGTTAATGGATATAGTTGTGAGCTCTTATCTATGTGGAACTTGGTCCTTGGTCCTTTCTGTTGGCAAAGAGGCCTTATATTAGTCACATGTTTTATCACTGTGACAGAATATCTGGCAACCCATAGGAGTAAGGCTTTGTACTAGTTTATGGCTTTAGTGGTCCATTGTCAGTTGGCTCACTGGTATCTGCACCCATCCATGGGGAGGCATGATATCATGGGGAGAAGCATGTCATGATAGATAGATAGATAGATAGATAGATAGATAGATAGATAGATAGATAGATAGATAGATAGATATAGATAGATAGATAGATGATAGATAAATAGATAGGCCAAGGAATTGAGAGAAAAGAAAAAGGCTTGAAAGCTGAAACCTACTCCTAAACTTCTGTTTGACCTTAACCAGCCAGCAACTAGATAATCTAGATAGTGTCTCTGCTCTGGCACTACATAAAATGTTCACTTAGGACTGTAAAATATTCTACATAGAGAAATCTCTACTATCAATGCTTACTATAATAGTATTCATTTTCTTTTCAAATAACAGGGTTTAGAATACCTGCAATGAGAAAAAAGTGCATTCGAAATACAGGTTTCCTTCAGTCCAGCCCAAAGTTGACATTATCTACAGCCAAAATGGACACCCAAGGAAGCCAGGGTAAAATGGAAAAGGGGCAGCTTGCTTTATTTGGAGGCCCAAGAGGACCTTAGTGGAGAGAATAGTGTGGTAGAGAGTGACTCTAGGTTATTTCCCCTGAACCACAGCTACCTGGGCAGGAATGTTCTAACACCAAACTTTCTGTTTGTCACATTTTTCTTAGAGAGTATATTTACATATCAAACCGACTCCAGAATTTTGATGTGTTAGGAAAGTTATTTTAAAAGTCAGTACAATAAGGGAGAAATGCTGTTTGCTATTTATTTGACTGTGAGTAACATTCAATGAAAGGAACATGTTTTGGAGTCTCCCAGAGACATCTTAGGTTGTGAAAGAGCTAAAATGTGACAACGTTAGAGAGTCAGGGCCAGAGCAGAACTGCCTAAGGAGACAAAGTGAGACAATAAAGTGCTGTTTTCTGACAATTTGTTGACAAATTGTCTCCTCCTTCCAGGCTCTGGAGACTCGTTGCTCAGATGGCAGAACTATAAAGAAATCCTTCCCTTTGATCTGCCCCCTATAGGTATTGAATCAGGGACAGTCCTGCTGATAAGATGGATTTGGATTGAATGAGCCCTTCGGTTTGGCTCTGGTTTGGTTTTATTTGATTTGCGTGTTGCTGTTGCAGATTCTAAACTCAAAATTGTTTCAAAATAAGAATTTCAATATCTTACAAAAATAGGTGAAATGTGACCTCTTCACTTCCAATACAATATTGAATTTTGGAAGTTGACAAGTTGCTGTATTACCTATGCACAGTGTTACAAGCCTGTAATCCCACTTGCTTGGGAGGCTGAAAGATCAAAGATTCTAACTTCAAGTCTGCCTGACCTACATAATAAGTTCAAGGCCAGCCTGGACAACTTAGCATGGCCCTTTCTAAAAAATAAAATAAGGTTGATGATGACCCTTTCCTCATATATGCAGAATCCTCACTTCAATGCTCATTCTGGGTAAAAAGAACACAGGATGGCTATGTCCATTTTCATTATGCCCAGAATGACCTGTGCCATAATGTCTTTACCTCTGCTTATGAATTTATCTTCCTACTAGACTGTGAATCTTTCTGAATCAGGGACCATGCCTGATTCTACTTCTTATTAGAGATACTTATAATGGAGTCTGGCTTCAAGTGTGAACTTCCCTGTATACCTGACAGGAGTATAGTCATGTCCCAAGGTAAAACCATCAGAGTGATGACATTGTTTTATAAACATCAGCACATGAACACAATATGACCAAGCTACAAAACCACCCTATCTCAAAATACTCATTCAATTTATTTACCAATTAATAGTTCATGGAGATAGAAAATTCCCTTTCAAATCAATTTAATATAATTATCATTTTCTAGGATATTAATTTATCTAATTTTTCAATTTTTTTGGTGTGATTTGTACCTTTATGCTGTTGTTTTCTGAGATACCCATGGTTTCATGTATTCTTTTCAATTTGCTTTCTTGGTTAATCTTGTAAGAATTTTCTCTCTTTTGTTGGTTATGTTGAACAGCAGAATTGGCATTGTAGTTCCCCTTTTTGCTTTGTTCCTGTATTTCAGCATTCCTCTCTATTCATTCCTTTTTGTTTATTTTGTTTTTATCTTCACTGCTAAGGTTGAATGCTCAGCCACTTTTCAGCCTTCCTGATTGACACATAAGCAGATACGACCCTGAATCCCATAAGAATGTGCTGGCAATGCACCCTATACTTTGAATGGGTTGTTTCCATTATCCTCCATTTATAAGTATATTCGAATGTTCTCTCTGTTTGTTTGGCTCCGGAGTTAATTAAAAGTGTGGTTTATAATTGTTAGATTAGGCAAGTTTCTAACGTTCTTTTGCTGTTTAGCTTTCTTTCTTTCCTTTTCTAATGTGACTACAAAGTGTATACAGTGATATTAACTCTTCAGTATCTATAGAGTTTTGTTGTTTTCTAATACCTGATCGAACCTTTGAATTACCACATGTAATTCAAACAGCACATAGGTTCTTTAGTATGTTAATCTGGTCGTGCTGAGGCTCAGCACTAAAATGAACATAATAATTTTTTTGTCTCTTTTACAAATTGATTATCCAGATGTGTTCATTAAAAACTATTTGTTATGACTATGGACTAATGCCTTTTCTGTTTTTCCTCTCAGTTTTTGCTTTACATTTTAAAGCTTGATTTATCATGGCACACACATTTAAAATTGCTGTGATTCTTTTGAATTTTTAAAAATTTTCTGTGTAGTATGATAGCTGTCTTTGTTCTTAGTATTGCTTTCTTCTCTAGCCTACCTACCTGATACTTTACAGGAACTTTATTGGATTAACTTAAGATTTTTCATTATATATTTTCCCTATTCCATTGTCTCAAGTTATTTTGTATGCATGTGTTTCTTAGTTGTATCTCTCGTTACAAGGCAATTTCAGATCATTTATACTTGTTATGATTATTAATTAATGATTTGAATTTATTTCTCTCAATTTGTTTTTGCTGTATATTTACCGGGTTTCTTTTCCTACTGTGTTCTTTGTTTTCTTATCTCCTGGTACATTGATAATTTGATAACTTTGTTCCTTTGTTTTCTTTTTGTCCTTTGTTTTTAATTTATTTTGAAACAGGATCTCATTATGCAACCCTGACTAGCCTAGACCTCTCTGTGTAGAGCTGGCTGGCCTCAAACTCACAGAGAGCTGACTGCTTCTGCCTCCTGAGTTCTGAGATTAAAGGTGTGTGCCACCATGCCCATCCTGACAGTCTTTTTTATTCTTTCATTTTCACTCTTGAATTATCAAGGAAATTTTTCATATTCTTTCCTCTACTGTGTTGGCTACTTTTTGATTCTGTATTGAAAGAGTCTCTTCCTTCTTAAGTTCCGGACCTTACAGCACCAGACCTCAGGCATCCCTTCCAATGTCACCTATCCCTGCCCGCTGTGTCTGGATTTTATCCCATTTGTACTTTCTCCAAATTACATAGTCATAGTTTGTATAGTAAACACTTGTCTAAGATACATCTCCATGTTAGTTAGTTCTTACTCAACATCTCTTTAGTCATCTGTGTCAGTGGTTCTCGACCTTCCTAATGCTGCAATCCTTTAATACAGTTCCTCGTGTTGTGGTGAGTGCCAACCATAAAATTACTTTTATTGCTACTTCATGACTGTAATTTTGCTACTGTTATGAATCGTAATGTAAATATCTGATATGTGACCCCAAAGGGGTTGTGACCCACAGGTTGAGAACCACTATTCTATGCCATTTTTACAATGGATCACATTTACTTTTTAAAGTGGATCCTATATACTTCTAGCTACAGCTCATGTGGATTGGTTTTTTTTTCTATTTTCTTTCTTTTTTTTCTTTACTTCTTAGGTATCTGTGAATAACTTTTTTTTGGGTTCTAGTCCATATCAGTTAGTACTATATCTGAGGACTGAATCCCACAATAATAGGTTTGCCTATTTATGCCATTTCTTCAGTGGCTTCTCAGCTGTTTGTTGGAAATGGCTTCTTAAGGAATCCTCCTTTTCTCCTTGGTCTGTCAGTTCATTATGCTGTTTACCATGCTGAAATTTTATTATGCTGTTTCTAGGTCTATGATTTATATACCCCCTTCAGCATGGATTTCATCATGATCTGAAATCTGAGGGGTCAAGAGTTTTGCTCATGCTGAAAGTTTCTGATAATGATTCCTTTTATGATTATATCACCCCAAATTCCCCATGCCTCCATTTTATCATCTCAAACCATTATATATATATGAAGAGATAAATCTTCTTCATATATATATATATATATATGAAGAGATATATATATGAAGAGATAAATCATTTAATTTTAACAATTTCTTTAACCTAGTTAGTGTTTCCATTTCTTTTTTTCTCTGCTGCAATTTGGATGTTTCCTTAGCTATCCTTCAGTTATCTACGGAGTATACTTAGTTATTCTCTTTCTTATCTGTACCTAATCTTTTGGCCAACTCATTTTTTTTATTAATCTTTCATTTCAGTTTTTTTAGTATCTAGAAGTTGTGCTTACATCTTTCATTAAGCTATATATCTTTTGTTATTGATGCATAGTTTGAATTTATTATTTTGTATTCATAATTTAGGACTTATGTTTAATTATGTCCTTGTGTGTGCACACACACACATATGTACAAATAGCTAAGTGAATTTATGAGTATAGAAGCCCACAGAGTCCATAAGACACTATCTGCTCTCTCACATCTGGAGTTCTGGGGGGTTGTAAGCTATCTGACATGACTACAGGGAACCAAACATAAATTTTTTGCAAGAGTAGTACATTCTCTTAACCACTAAACCCTCTCTACATCCTGTATTTGTAACAATTTAAACATAATTTATATATTAATCATTTTTCTGTTATCCCAAGTGCTCGGAGCTCTAATAGTTGTCGTTGATACATCCTCCCTCCTGATACTCTTTTGTGTTCATTTCTAGCAAATATTTAACTATTATTCCTAAACAAGTACCAATCACATCTTAGTGTCTCAGCTTGGCATTCCCTGATTTAAAAAAAAAAAGAAAGAAACCTTTAGCCCCCACCTGAACTGAACCTCACCTGTACATGGAGCAAATTCAATATTAAAATATTAGTCTTTGATTTTTCCAATTAAAGCTTAAATATTATCTGGATGTGAACCTGTACACCAGCCCTTCTTTCATAGGGAAGCTGATCTTCTATTCATTCTGTAATTTTGATCATGACCCTATATCAAGGTCTCTTTGGTGAAGCTTTCTGGTTCACACTGAACCAAGATCTCATCTTGTATCTCTGAACTGTAATAAAACGTTTCAGTGCCAACACTGACCCATCCGTGGCCAGGCCCTAAAGTATCAGCTCCCATGTTAAACTCTCAGTTCTCCCTTCTTTCCTTCCAACTGAAGAATTATCAGTTTTTAGTCTTGCTCAGTGTATATACTTAAAGAATGTCTGGAAAAAGAAAAAAAAAAGTCGGGTGCTGGTGGCGCACGCCTTTAATCCCAGCACTGGGGAGGAAGAGGCAGGCAGATCTCTGTGAGTTCAAGGCCAGCCTGGTCTCCAAAGAGAGTTCCAGGAAAGGTGCAAAGCTACACAGAGAAACCCTGTCTCAAAAAAACCAAAACAGAAAAAAAATTTCTGTTGTCAGTTGGATAGGTGTCCTAACTAGAGGTGCTAATAACAATAGATTCTGTAACTTACCCACTTTGATATTCGTATTTCTATGACCAAAAATTCCTCTGAATGATTTTTCCATTGTCTTCTACATCTTGCTAACTTCTTTGGGATATGTGTGCAAGAAAGGAAAGAAAGAATATAAGGTATAGGAATAGAGAATTTAGAAAATTGTCCTTGTTGAATGTATATATGTGGGGTGCACACACACATGTGTTCCAATGTATGTGGGCACTTGTGTGTGTGTGCTTCTTTCATCTTTCTCCACATTATTTATTAAGATAATAGTGTCTCTCACATGAACCCATTCCTCACCAATTTGGCCAGTCTAGCTAGCTACGTTGCCTCAGGGATCCCTTATCTCTGTCTCACACACCACCACACATTTATGGAGGCATGAGAGATAGGAATTAAGGTCCTCATGCTTGTCTGGCATGACAAGCACTTTACCAGCTGAACTACATCTTCAGCTCTCGACCTTAGAACTCTGCATCGCACTTCACAGCCCTGATTGTGTCTGCAGTATCACTTGATACCTAGCAAACTTTGTTTCACTTCGAGTTGGGATTTTTCATCCATAAAATAAGAAATTGAAATAGCCCAAAATAGCTTTGGTTTGGGGATACCAAGTATCCTGACACCATACTGCATACATTGTATTATGTACAAATTTAAGTAAGATAATATTATCTCTCATATTTTGGATAAATTGCAAGTATAGCTTAAATAATTTGATCAAGACTTTAAAAGCCATAAGTTGCTAAGCCATGCTTTGAACACAGGCCCGACTGATTCTAATACATAACCCTGGACTCTATATTATCTGATTTTTTTCTTATTTTCTACAAGATTATAATGAAGGCTCCCATCATCACTAAGCTCTGTGAGTATTTATTCAACTTCAATTCCATTTATATGTATAACTTACATTTTTCACCCAGTCTTACTCAGGGTCTCAATGTTCTCAATGTTCTTATCTTCACAAATCTAATTCACTCTTGTCCTTCTTGCCTCAGGTCATTGCCATGTGTAATTATTGGGTGAATTAGTATCTTATGAGTGTCTTCAAATCAAACTCTTGAAATTTCATTTCTCTGCAACTGAGAATGTTTCTACACATATTCATATGCATACACCACAAGACTGAACATGAGGTACATGGCTCCCCTTTGAGAGATCCTTTACAAGATAAGATTTGCAGTTGATTTCTCTCCATTGGAGCTTCTTGTGAATAACATGGAAGCTATATTTAATTTTCACAGAATAGAAATTCCCCCTCTCTGTGTATCTAGGTGGTTTCTAATGCAGCTCCATCCACAGTAGAATCAGATTGCATAGGGCAAGAAACTAAAGCAAATTAGAGCCTTTGTATTTGCTGTGGAGCACAGATGTTTCTCACTTCATTCATCAGTGCAGATTCTCAGATCTACTGAGTGAACAGTTTGGGGCATTCATTTGTTTGCTCATTATTTATTGAGCACCAGAAATTTAGCCGTGTATGGAGCTGAAGTAGGTAACAGTAGAGCACCTGTCCTTGTGGAACTTAGAAACCAGTCAATAAGCAGTCCCTCCACTTGTGCTGGCCGCTATGGGTCACAAAGAATAACGTTTAAAATGAGAACAGGGCTGGGGAGGGCAGGTCTATAGGGCCGACTTTGAAGGCTAAACCCTGAAGACACAGACAGAGGAAGAAAGTGCCCTGAAAGGAGATGAAGATCTTGAGGGGAAAATGTTACTTTCAGAGATCTGCTCCTAGATTCAGGAGTCCCCAGGGGAAGGCAGGTTGCCAAAAGGAGAGAGGTTCTTTAACCATGCTAAGAATTTGGGAGTTTTCTCTAAGAACTGAGAATGTTCTGTTAGAGAGTCACTTGACCAGTCAGATTTTAAAGACATCTCTGTCTGCTACCTTAACAGCAGCTTGGGCACCAGCAAAGGGGAACAGAAGACAGCTTCAAGAGGACAGCAGATCCAGGCAAGCAAGGACAAGGACTCCAGTTAGAGCAAGAGGTGGTAGAAATGAGGCAGGGTAACCCTTACAGGATTAGGATGGAGAGGATGGGGGCTAAATTGAGTGTCAGAGGTAAGGAAGAAGGGAGCCTTTAAGGATGAGGCCCAGTTTTCCAGTTTTCTCTTTTGGGCGGTTGGGTGAAAGAGAACACCATCTAATGATGACTGAAAGCATTAAACTATATGTCAGAACTTAAAAGCAAGTCTTGGCCATGGAGACTGACTAGGCTTACCCCAGTGTGTGTGTGTGTGTGTGTGTGTGTGTGTGTGTGTGTGTGTGTGTGTGTGTGTGGTGTGGTGTGGTGTATCTGTATGTGGGTATCTGTGTAGTGTGGTGCGTATCCGTGTGTGTATGCATGCACATGTATGTATGTATGTATATGATGTAGAGGTCAGAGGTCAAAAATCAAGTATCTCCTATCATTCTCCAACTCATTTTTTGAGACAGACTGTCTTACTGAATCCAGACATCAATGATTCAGCCAGACTAGGTGGCCATAGAGCTCCAAAGATCCTCCAGTCTCTACTTCTCTTCCCACTGAGACTATAGGAACAGGCCAGAGTGCCTAGCATTTGATATGCCTTCTGGGGAGCCAAACCATCATCCGAACTAATCACACACATTGGAGACAAGTAGTAGTATAACACCCACTTTGCAGATGAAAAACTGAGGCATGAAGATTTTAAGTGCCTTGCCCAAAATCATTCAGCTGATAAGTGTAAATTTTGAATTTGAACCCTGTGTCTTTATGCAGAGTCCACATCCTATGTGCTTCCTCGGGTTCCTTTTTTTCCCAAGTATTTTCCAGTCTCTTAGAGGAATCTCAGCAGCATCAGTGCATCATGAGGAAGCAATCAAGAACAATCATAACATTCAGCAGTCAGATGGATTCCAGGGACAAGGAGAATGCTGAGGGTCCCAGTTAGAAGATTCCATATAGACGTGTGCACAGAGCTTTTAAATGCAGTGGGACCTGACACAAACTGCAAACTCTTGCTGACTGTCCTTGTGGCAATGTCACACTCACTGGTAGTCACTCCGGGACCTCCTCACCCAGGCAGCTGGGAAAACAATAAGTGTTTTGTTGAGCCAGCTTCAGGGGAAGGTGCTGCCAACTCCTGTCCTCTACCTGCTATGTTCACCTGCCACTCTCCTGGAGCAGGGACAAGAGAAGCCAGTGGCTTGTAATCAGGAAGAACAGCTTCCCCGGGTCAGCTTTAAAGATGCGATCTCCAAGAATTCCTTTGATCTAAAAGCAAGAACTGTCTGCATTTTTTTTTTTTTGGTGAATTCGCCTCCAGAAATCTCTAATGAGTTTACCTATAAACTAGCAGGGCTTATTATTTTCCTGATGAGCCAGGCTTCCAAATGCTGTTTTGAAAAATAGAGTACACACACACACACACACACACACACACACACACACACACACACACACACACACACACACAATGTCTATCCCTTCCATATCCTCTGCATTTGAATTAGTTTTTTTTTTTTTTCAGGAATTCCACCCAAAAGATTTCACATTATCTCCCCTATGTGGGTGGTCAATTACAGTCCTGCCAAAGTCAAAACAGAAACTTTGGGGAGGATTACAACATGTATGTGTTTGCACAGCTGACCTTGTCCTCTCCAGGAACACTGGGAGCCCCTCCCCTCTTGTGAAATTAAGATGTTCTATCACATTCTGGCAGAAAGGGACTGGAGTCCTGTGCTCTCTGGGGTCCCCTCTGCTTAATCAAAGTAATCCTCCTTAAGAGAAGCCTATTGATTTTGCCCCTGAAATGACACAATCTTATTGTCAAGATTCGAGATGCCTCTGTGAGTAATGAGCAAGGAGATTTGGGACAAAGTATAGTGAAATGGGTATTGGATTATTTTGCTCAATGTAAAAAAGCAAACAAACAAGTAAGGAATGCTTTGGACACACACTGGTCCTGTGCTAGGTAGTATAGAAGATCAGTGAGGATGCTTTCTTCTGCTCTGTTAGCCTAGTGACAAAGACAGGCATAGAAGCAGATACTTTCAGTAGCAGGATGGCCACAAAATAGGGATGGCCACACAATAGCGATGGCCAGTAGAGTGCTATGGAAAGATGCCGGTGGTGGTGGTAGTGTGTGTGTGTGTGTGTGTGTGTGTGTGTGTGTGTGTGTGTGTGTGTGACTACTATCCCTCTAGTATCCTTCCATAACATCTGTCCTCCCTCCCTCATCCCTATATATTTCTGTCAGGAAAAGGCATTAAGTAGACTGAGTTTAGAAGGAAGGAGAAGAGGATTTAAACCATTTCCAGGTATGGGTTCCGAATGCAAAACCTGTCGTAAGCCTAATGAACATCCTGATTTGACTGGTAGCAGGGTGTAAGTGGGTGAGAGAATGAGGCTGTGGTAAGCAGTCACTATAAAGGCCCTGGAAATGCTGCCATGGTGTTTGAACCCTCTCTTGGGGCCTTGCAGAGCCATTAATGGAAACCAATCAAGAAGTAGTCAGGACCAGAGTGTTGTGATTTGAAGTACTCAGGGCAGACCCATGGATCCACACAAGGACACCAGAGATATGAAGTCCTCCTTCTGAAGAACCAGAGCCCAAGAAACAGAAGGTGTCTCACAGTCCCCATGAGAGCACTTGAGACACACAGGAGCCCTATTAACAATATTTCTGCAGTAATCAGGAAAAACGGGGAAAGACTGAAAATATTTATCTTTACAATATTTCTAAGCTATTTTTCATCATATCCCTATCAATATTTCATCACAGTAGTGTAGTGATAGCATTTTAAATCTCTGAGTGATACTCTATATCTCAAAAGTCTACTGATTGGATGAAGCATATCAAAATTATAACAAGGGCAACACACAGTGCTTTACTTATAATCGTCTTTTAGTGAAAAAATTTTCAAAGCCCTTCACAGGTATCTAATGGGAAAGCATCATAATTTTCTTTTAAGCCTATCATGACATAATCATGATATTTGTCTCTCCGCATTTCTAAAATTGTCCCACACCAAAGATTTATTTCTGTGTTTAACAATTCTCGTGTTCAAATTCTGTTAATTCTCCATATTGTAATTATTTTACCATTCCCTCATTGACCCACAGCAGTAACTGACCATGTTTGCTTAGCATAGAGTAAATGTTCATTTGCATATGTCATGTTCCCAGCTAGAAGCTAGAAAGTGCCTCTGCCCTTCCAAAAGCAGGTTGGTTTCCATCATGCAAATGAGTACAGGATTTAGAAAGCAAGGGACGTGTCCTGAAAATGTAGACCTTTTATTGGAATCTTTCACTACCAACTCCAATCCAAGGCACTTCGTAAACTGTGATCAAATTCAGTGGGATCAGGGCTTATGAGTAAGGAGTAGACAGTTGTCTTAAGTCATGATTGCATTTAAAATTTTAGGTAGTGGCATGTATGTAATGACATGCAGAGAGATCAGAGCACAACTGTTCACCCCTCCCACTTTGTGTTTCTGGACTCAAAATTTGTTTGTCAGGCTTTGAGGCAAGAGCTATTACACAACTGGTCATCCATGGTTGCATTTCTTAGGAAGACTTCAGGAAGGCAACATTTGATGGGCAGGTATCTCGAACTGGGGGAGACCAGAAAAGCAGTATCCCTCAAATTCCTTCTGGAAACTAGATTCATTGGGTGTCCAACACCAAACCAGGCAAGTTCTTTATGCTTCTTCACATGTTCAGATAGGACTATAAGATAGACAAGTCAAAGCTACTAACCTTGGGAAACAAGAGCTATGCTATTCTGTTCTTTAATCTGGTAGAACAAATATGCCAGCCATGATTGAAGTTCACCTTATCACAGCTGGCTACTGCTGATCTCATGTCCATCCTCTGTAGCCTGCATAGCACATTCTGGTACCCTGAAAGCCAGCCTGCAGGGCAGAAGCTTGCTGGTCAGTACCAATTTGATTTCTCCATGTCCTGTGACTAATGCATGTGGTGTCTTTAGTAGTAGGGTCTTAGCATCAAGTCTGTAATGGATTGTTCAGACTTGTAATGAGCAAAGGATGAAGACCCAAGAGAAACACAAGGGTATTTGGAAAACCATAGGAAGTGTTCAGTGATGACAGCCCTTTAAAACAACCTGTCAAATACATCTTACTACATTATCTGCATATAAAAACACATCAAATGCAGACAATTTGTTTAATGGAACTAGACTTGTCCTTATTGCCCCTGGCATGCTCTGAAATTCCATATATATTTGTGGCTTTTAATTATTCATTTACAACAGAGCATGTGACTTGCCATTTTAGAACCCTTGGTAAAAGAGGAAAGAAAGAAGAAGGTGAGAAGCAGTGGCCAGGGTAGAACCTGGTGAACCCTATAGGACCTGACATGTCCAAGTGCCTTTCTTGAGGAGGGCATCACGTCACACAGGAATGAAACCATGAGATCCATGTGGGTGAGCACTCATGCTGTGGGGCATTCATATGGAGAGCAACGCTAGATACAGAGCCCTGTAAGGAAGCTGTTGAAATCATGTGACCAGTGATGGGGCTGCAAACCAAGGAGGTAGCACCAGCATGGCGAGGAAGTGGCAGGAGGCACAGAATATTTTGGCAATCCTGGTCTTGACACAGTTTTCTTGTTAAAGTTTTTCTTTGTTTTTGTTTTTGTTTCAATCAGCAAGAGCATGAATTTTTTTAACGTTTTTAAGAAATTTTTTATTCATTTTGCATACCAACCACAGATCCCCCTCTCATCCCTCTTTCCATTCCTCCACAGCCTTCCCCCACTTGACCCCCCCACCCCTCCCATGGGGAGTCAGTAAAGGGTAAGGCCTCTCATGGGGAGTCAACAAAACCTGGTTGAGGCAGGACCAAACCCCTTCCTACTGCATCAAGGCTAAGCAAAGCATCCCACCTTAGGTAATGGGCTCCAGAAATGCACTATTTCATGCCTCAAGGATAGAACTTGATCCCACTTCCAGGGGCCCCTCTAACTGACTAAGCTACACAACTGTCTTCCATATGCAAAGGGCTTACTCCGGTCCCATGCAGGTTCCACAGCTGTGGGACTAAAGTTCATGAGTTCCTATGAACTTGGTTCAGTTGTCTCTGTAGATTTCCCCATCATGATCTTGACGACCCACCCCATTGCTCATATAATCCCTCTTCCCTCTCTTCGACTGGACTCCCGAAGCTCTGCCTGGTGCTTGGCTGAGGATCTCTGCATCTGCTCCAATCACTTACTGGATGAAGCCTCTATGATGACAGTTAGGGTATTCACCAATCTGATTACCAGGATAAGCCAGCTCAGACCCCCTCTCCACTATTGCTAGTAGTCTAATCTGGGGTCATCCTTGCGGATTTCTGGGAATTTCCCTAGCACCAGGTTTCTCCCTATCCCCATGATGTCTCCCTCTATCAAGATATCTCTTTCATTGTTCTCAATGGTGTATTACTCAGCTGTAAAAAACAATGACATCATGACATTTGCAGGCACATGATGGAACTAGAAATATCCTGAGTGAGGTAACCCAGACTCAGAAAGACAAACATGGTATGTACTCACTCATAAGTGGATACTAGCTGTAAATCAAAGGAAAATCTGACTACAACCCACAGCTTCAGAGAAGCTAGGAAACAAGGAGGACCTTCAGAGGGACGTAAGGATTACCTTGGGAAGGGGAAGCAGAGGAAATCACCATGAGTAAACTGAGCATGAGGCAGGGCAATAGAGGGGAAAGGAATAGGGGATGAAAATATGAAGAAATAGCTGGTTGAGCTGAGCTGGGGGAGGGATGGAATGGGAGAGCAATGAAAGAGATACCTTGTTAAGGTTTTGTTTCAAGAATTTTAAAAAGTCAGGAAGCTTGTTAGTCTCCTTATTCCCCCATGCAAGGTTATTGACTTATATACATGTATGAAGAGTACATGTATATTTAGTATATATGCAATATATGAGCCTCTCATATATAAGCAATTTATATTGTCATATACATAGGCAATTTAACATGGAAACTCATTACTTTAATGAATTTCATGGAAGCTGAAGTCAGCCAAGTATCTCCTCCAGACTCCCCCACTTATGAGCTGAGTAATGTAAAACAACATCTTAACCTTTGGGATCCTCAGTTTCCCCTTTTGTAACATGGGTACTCACTTTCAAGGACTAAGAACCAAAGAGAGTAAAAATTTGTAAAATGCTGAGCAAGGTGACTGCACACACTAAACGGGGAAGGAATGGAGACTATTACAGAGGAGTTTCTTAAAACAACCTCCTTCTCCTGGAACTTCTAGCTCTGTGGGGAGAGACACAAATTCTGAAGTATTGCTTTTATAAAATTCTACAAGGGCTGGAGACACGTCTCGGTGATACAAGATTTCCCTAGCATATGCAAGGTTCTGAGTTTAATCCCTATCACACCCATAAAGGGACCTTAGAACTAGCAGTCCACTCTGTCACTGTGTCAGGAGGCTATACTGTAAGTCTTCTTATAGCTTTGTTTGTGCGGATCTATGTATGCAAGAGAAAGATGCATTTTCATTTTTTTTGCAACTATGGGGTAATGTATTTAATTTATACATTCTCACTATTTGACTATTGTCTCTTCTTGTGACCCTGCATTTACTGTCCTGTGCCTTTAATTATGCTTCCAGGTCACACTTTTGTAAAAGGCCACAAATGATTCTATTATGTATCAGTAGCAAATACCAGCAATCTCTTAGGTTGTTCTTTATTAAACCTATGGATTTAATATTTTCAGGTTATTTAAAAACATTCCCTCTTATTCCTTTAAATTTCCTTTGGTCCATTTCTTCCCTCTAGTTTGCTATTTTTTCACAAAAGAAGGGTGGAGAAGCCCGGGAAGGGCACAAGCACAGAGGAACCCATCCAAAGCCTTTGAAATGCATGCCATCTTCCCTGGGCTCTGAGCGGTGCAATAGTGAATTGCTTTGAGGTTAAGTCACCTGACTGTCTTGTTATGATAGATCAAACCTGAAGGTGTGTGTTTGCTTCCAATTAACACCAACTGTTGGGATTTGAAAATCAGGTATTTCATTCATTAACCTTCAGAATCACATTCAGAGGGGAGAATGTTTGGATTTACAAGGTACAAATTATAAATTTATCAAAAGCGATAACATTATTTCAACGCTCGTGTTAAGGACCGTTAACATCCTTGGTCTCCTGTTCATCATGGGGAGATCATGTTTGCCCCGAGGACATCTGTTCTAATAAGCAGCAGAGAGAAATTTCCACATGCCTCTGCCCTTGTCATACTCATCATAACCCTGGAAGGAAACAGGCCAGAGGTGATTCTTCTCATTTGATGGATGAAAAAACTGCATCTCAGAGAGATCAAGGGACTTGCCTAAAGTAACATTCTTGCAAAGTGGTCCAACCAGAACTTGAAAGCGGAATTGTTCCCTCCAGTCCCACGTGTTTTCCACCTCTCCACATCGCTTTCTTGGGTGTTACAAAGAGGGGCATTGTTAGGCCAAAGGGTGGACTGGGAGGTTTGGGTTTGCTTGGTGGCTCAATGCCTCCGAGGAGGCTTTGTTTTCCTTCTTTTCTTCTTTCTGCAGGGGGCACCCATCTGCCTTTGTCCTCCAGCTCCCTCCCCCCCCCCACACTGCACAGGCTGATGGAAGTGGAAAGAACAGGCAGGCAGGTATTGCTGCTGTATATTCTGAGATGAAAAGTTTTCAAGTTAGAACCTTAAGTGGGGAATTTGAGGTTGGCATCCCTCTGTCTCTGAAATGTTGGGTTACTCAAACTCATCACTTCTTGTTTTACTCTGTGAATATTAAAGTAGTATTCACAATACCTGTTTGCAAAGACAGTCACGTCTGAGGACTTCGAGAACAGCATGGCTGAAGGCAAATTTGACAATAAGAACTCTTAACTTTATTACTTAATGAGAAGTTCAGGGGTATGATTTGCCAAGTTGATTAAAAACAGTGGAAGCTATTGGAGGACTGGCTAAGTTTCTCTGTCCTGCCTGGCTTTTTGCTCTGATGTCTCTCCAGAACTAAAATGACTTTTGGGTTGTAAGCACCAACTTCTCCACATCAAGAAGCAGATGCGGAAAGAGGGGTCCCTTGCTCTCCCTGTGTGCTTTTGCTCCTCAAACCCCTCCAGAAATCTGTACATGCCCTGGCCACAGTGGGTCATACACCCATCTTCCATAGCAGTCGCCAGCCTAGGACAAGCAGGCTGTCCTGAGCAGCTTGGATACCTGTTGGCAAACACCTCACTTGGGTAGGGTTGGAGTCCTCTTCTTAAAGCACTCCATATCTTGTCCAGGAAAAATGAATATGAAGCAGGTCAGATAGAAGAAATAATGGTGAGGAAGTGCCCCGAGGGCCTGACATGGAATGAACTGTGTGTCCTTGTGATGACAACAAGAACAGCAACAACAGCAGCAGCAGCAACAACAAACGCAACTGTCATGGAGCAGGTCTCAGAGACTGCCTCGCATCGTGACTACTATGCAAGTGAGACCAGACTCAACTAATTTTGTGACTTTGGAAATGCCATTGAACTACCCAAAGCCTGTCGCCTCCTCTTCAAATTGAGGATAAGAGTTTCTAGTCCATGGGGATGCTGAGAAAGGTAAACAACTGAGTAATAGCTGGCAAAGAGTTGTGTAAGTTGTTGAGAGCTGTGCACATGAAAGTATCATCTTTGGTATTCTGAGTCCAAGTTGTAGAAGTGCTTCAAGCAGGATTGGACCACTGTGGCATTGCAATAGACACAGTAGAAAAGCAGATAATTGATAGTGAGATTTCACACGCCTGGCCCTGTGATGCCAATATACAGAACACTAGTTATCTCATTGTTCTGCACATTCCAAAATAAACGCCAGCTTTTGCCACGGGCCACATTGTAACTAAATATAGTGTTGTGTGAAAGAAATGTGAACGGGAAAATAATCCCATGCATTAAAACTGGACACACGGAAAGATTAATTTCTCTGCTGCTTTCTTTACCCAGATTTCTTCTCACAGCCCAGCACTTGAAATGGAGAATGAAGCCGGTTGTCTGTGTGTCCCTTAAGTCTTCATGATCCAAATTCAAATGAAAAGCATGAGGTTTCTACCATGCCAAAGGAAGGGCACCTACCCTGCCCCAGATGCCTTAGATGCATTATGACATTTCTGTTAGAGATGCTCTGCTTGAGGGATGGATAAACCAAAGCCTGCAGAGGGTAGAGAGCCCAGGCAGCAAGGGGGGGGGGGGTTCTATTTTATTTTGTTGTTATTGTTTCTTAACTTTTTCTTACCTCTGAAGTTTGTACCACTTCTACTTTATTCCTTCACTTTCCCACTTCTTCCCAGGTCTTTTCCACTTGAACATCATGCCTGCAAGTTTGGTTTGGCCTCCAGCTTGCTTTACCCATGCTTAAAGCCAGTTCTGTAAACATTGGTTTGCTGTGAAATTTCATCTGAGAGACTCTGCACTAGAATTACTCTCTGGAGACAGGAATGCACAGCAAGGCAGCCTGTGAGCAGCCACATCCGCCAGGGTTCAGAGGAAACGTTATGTGGACCGTGATCCCTTATGCAGAAAAACAGACGACTGCCCTATAATGAGATGTTAAGATTTACATACTCAGGCTCTAGTGTTTCTAAGAAATAATATCTTATATAGTGAGTCATCTTATTTAATCTTCAAATTATTCTGATGTGATGGGTCATGTCATAAATACTTTATACATTTAAAAAAATTCAAAATCAAGACTCAGAGACCATGTGATGTGACTAGTATCACCCCATTTAAAGGGAGGTATTGGTCACAGATTTCTCTGTACTGCCACATAACATAGTCCTCAAATCTCAGCATCATGTACTACTGTGCCTCAAAGTGACATGGGATCCACTAAATAACTCTATAGCTTCAGGGCTGGCTGGCTGGTGGTTGAACTAGAGGGAAGACCACACAAAATCACATGGACAAAGAGGATCCTTAGGAGGAGGTGTGAAAAGCCAGGGCCATAATTATAATTTACTGTGAATTCTTAAAATGCCATCTGAGTGTTCTGATTGCTTTGGTAGGAGTGATACCCTGCAAGAAAAGGCAAGGTCCTCTCTGGAACAACACATCAAAGAATACAGACTCTAGCAATCTAACAAGTGGGCCCTAATCCACACTGCATGGTGCCCCATACACCACTGCTTTGCGGAGTCCATAGCGTCATATGAGGCTGGTCATAGTAGCCAATTTTCTGCCACAGGGAAACCAACAGCAATCCATCAATCTCCCCTTATGCTTGGAACCCGCTGAAGGAGCCTCTCCTGTGCTGCTATTAAAAATACATCTAGTCACTGCCTGGGCCTCTGCCAAGAGTGAGCTCTTCTATAGATGTCATTCCTAGTTATGTTAGACAGGTGCCAGCGTCTGCCCTGGGGCAACACGAAGGCCATTTCTCCCACTTGGCACTGCTTGTTGACTCTAAGACTTCCATAAGTGTCTCTGAGTCTGCCCTGGGCCTGGAACGTTCCCGCTCAACTCCTCATCATCTGCAAGAACTGCACGAGAGGAAGGACAAAAAAGGAAGCGAGGAGCTCCTGCTAAAGGATGCTCTGTGAATTGGGTGTGTCAGCTGCCTGTGGGTTAACAGTTGCTCTGTACTGGCCAGGGACAAAGAGCAGGCATCCACTCCACATTTGTGTCACTAAATGACCTCATTCTTCAATAACTCATTCTTTCATGGAATATGTACCTTGGGGAGATCCAGTATTAGGTCTGATCCATGTGGATAATATACTATAAAAAAAAAAGATGCTTTGTTTTATATGTAAATGTAATTTCTACAAATTCAAAACTTCAAATTTTACACAATGATTCTTTAGCCCATTGACATCTTTCTATACCCCAAATGCTTCCATACTCTATGTTCAAAATTCTGAATGTCCAGTCTATGTAAGGAGGGAGAAGACTATGGATCACATTTTGAGATGTGATACCGAGGTAGCTTTCATGAAGTCATCTCACTAGGAGGTGTGCCCCACCCCCAGCATTTGCCCCACTGCTTCAATAAGAAGGTTGTTAGAAACTAACTCGACATGCCTCTTATTTTCTGTGGCTTATGGCTGAGAGGTGGACTTTTTTCTCACTTTAGAAGCTGGAGGTAGACTATGCTGAAATAAGTTCATTGGCTAAATCATGTTCCTTAAGTGCGTCCTTTGGTTTTCAGAGCAGTTTCTCCAGTCCTCAGCATCTCTCCTGGATTTAATTCAGCAAAGACAGAGCAGAGAAAAGACAGAGCGGAGGCTTGTGGCACCAGTCACATCAGTTTGTTTAGTTGGCAATGCCAAGGATTTCCTAAAATACTCCCAGCAAACTTACAAAGTGGAATCACCTGACTACCTATGGCAGAGCGACAGAAGAAAAAAAAATCATGAGGCTTAGCTTACCTGGCCTGCCTTAAAACACAGGCAACAGAGAAGCAGATGGAAATGGATCCTCAGATGGAAGTGGATCCTTGGGTAACTACATCAGCCTCATCATCCCCAGACGAGAACCCATCCCTCAAAATGCAAATTTCGAACTTTTAAAAAAAATTTTCAATGAAACAATAACCTCAACATTCAAGTTTAGAAAATACCTCCCTGCAAAAAGTTATTAAACATATTAATCCACCAAAGTTCATCAAAGTTCTCGTTTATATGGCAATACTGATCCTTGGTCAATGGAAAGGGATGCTTTCTAACTTCTAGGAAGTAAGGAGTCAAAGATGAGAGAGGAGACCATTGTGCCTTCATGTTCAGTGTATCCATCCTGGTGGTGGGAAAGTGCTTATGGCCTCATGAGCACAAGCACCTGCCAGCCCACCCTTTCTGTATCCACAAGAGGACCACCCCACTAGCAAGCCATCTCACTAGGTGATCTTTCAGAGCCAATCTTTCCCACTAAGAATGTGGCCCTGGTGAGCAGCTGAGGCCCTCATCTCATCCCTCTCTGTCTTATAGCTGGACCACTGTATTGCCACAACCCTTTCATTCCCACTTCCTTGTTTCTCTCCTACATCTATCTAGCCTCTTTACACTTTGTGTTGTCTCATTTCTGATGGGTCATTCTCCCATGCCTTATGCTTCCTATATCACCTCCCAACCTTGCAAGCTACAGACACAATACTCTGTCTAGTAGAGATGTTATCATTCCATATCCCCGTGAAAAACCCAAAATGGCTCTTTATTATGCCAAAGTCCAAACACTTCACCAAATCTTTGTCAGTTCCACTCCTCACAAGGCAAACAGCAAGACAGAATGAGGACTATCTAAGAGTTTTCAAAGGAAATGCCTCTGAGGGATCAGGAAAGACAGGGCAGGTGAGGGTGAGAGAAGCTGGAGTCCTTGACGCAAGCCTGACTTGATGGAAGGGGAAGAAAAGACAGAGCCGTGGGTAGGAAATGCTGCAGACTGCAGTGGCTCTAGAAAGCCAAGGTCCCTTGGGAGTCCGGGGCTGATTGCCCCTTAGAGGAATTTTACACTGAACAGGAAGAGCCTAGCTCTGCCTCATCGTGCTCAGATGTCATCCGGGAGCATCTCTGAGACTGTATAACCTTACCGTGAACCCCAAATCTAATGGCTGCAGACTGTCAACTAGCTAAGTCTCCCTGCAGCATGTCTCAGAAGACTAACTGAGCAGCAGCAGACTCACAGGCTCCCACAGAGTCAAACAAAAACTCTCATTTGCTCCTTGTTAATGTGCCCCAACTCATCCGTGACAGCTCCATAATACGGCTCTGGCTCTAGCTATGCAGATGCTCAAATATGTCATATTCTCTAGCGTTGTTCCTCTATGCCCAGCCTATGACTGTCTACCATGAACAACCCCTCTCCACCAATCTAATTCCATGCCCTATTCTTCTTCATATTGACCTAGTGTTCTGGATCCTGTTTCCCACCACTATACTTGGGTACTAGAGTTTCTTTGGTCTTCTATAAATTCTCTTTTGAAAAGTTTAAGATCTTAATTTTGGCAAGACTTCAATAAAAGGATAGTAGGCAGCAGGCACGTCCTCCAAGAAGAATACTGTCCTTTGCTCCAGCAACTATCCACTGCCAATATTGCTAGCTTCCCCATGCCCCAGTGAATAGCTCATACCAATGTTCATATGAGCAGCACTAAGTGGGCTTTGGATGTTATCTAAAAAGAAAATGAAGGGCATAAAGTTGGAAAGAAGCCATGATGGGAGTCATGGAGGATGGAAGGGGTAATGGGAAGTAGATATGGTCATATTTCATTTTATGCATATGTGAACTTCTCAAAAACTAACAAAAAAAGGATAGGTAGATGGACAAATGGATGGATGAATAAAAAGCTACTCTCCATTCTCTAAAGACCCAGAGAGATAGCTCAGCAATTATGAGCACATATTGTTCTGCAGAGGACATAAACTCAGTTCCCAGTACCCACATCACATGGCTCACAGCAGCCTGTGTCTCCAATCCCAGGAGTATCCAATGTCCTCTTCTGGCCTCCATAGGCAGGTGTACTCATATGTGTGCATATGCATGCTTGAGCACACACACACACACACACACACACACACACACACACACACACACAAAATTACAAATAAAAGCAAATCTTAAAAAGGGGTAGCCCTCAGAGTATCAAAAAGACCACAGTATCCAAGGAGATGTTGAAAAGTAGTAAAGTCCAGCTTGCAGTAGGAAAGTCCTTGGTCTCTCTTACCAGATGAGGATTTCTCAAACAGTTTAGCATTGACAAAGATAGATATTTCTCAAGGCCTGCAAGTGAGCATCTTCCTTAATGACTAACCTCAATCTCCCCTAATGCTGTTGTTAAACCTAAGACCTAAATTAAGAATGATACCCGTAATTCTCAAGCAACAACTTATCGCACTCATTTTAAAGCAAGAAAGAGATCCATTATCCTTGAAATGCAAGTAAACAGCTGACCAGCATAATTGTATCTGTCTACACAAGCGACAAAATTAAAACTAATGTATGTAGCATGGCAAGACAATTATCTTACTGTAAGTAATCTGGGTCCCTTTTATAGTTCCATTGTCAAAGCCAATCATCCTTTGTTTCTACAAATGTCCACTGCCCTTTTCGAAGCTATTGGAGCTATCAGTAACTAATAATGGGCTTGAAATCTTGTAAATAGGCTTGGTTTTTGTAACATCAGTTATGTCTCTACTGGCACCAACAGCCCAGACAGAAGCTACCGAAGGCTAGCTTCCCCCAAAACATGAAAACAGAGTCCTAATGACCAATTTTGATCATTAGTCTCTTGGTAAATGTTACGTCTGTGTGTTGCTTCTTCATCTACGACCTATAGGCAGTGTGCATAGTAGGATTTCAAGAATGAGAAGGAGTAGAGAAGACCAAGAACCATGATTTGTATCTACTTATAAGTATTTGAGAGGCACTACCTAAGATCTCCCAGAAGTCACAGGGGAACCGCAAACTACAGAGAATGTTGTAAAACTGGAGTGATCCTTCACAAGTGCCACTTGGCAGCAAACAGCAATAGTAGCCACACACAATCAACCTGAAGAAACATCTTAGTCCTGGATTGTTGTGGTCTGAGTTAGGTTTCCTAATCACCTGGCTTTTCCACAAGCCACAAAACACAACAGTGCATTCCCTACCAAACTCTCTTTCTTGACCTTTACTGAGCAGTCACATTCAGGTAAACAGGACATGATGCCATGACAGAAAGGCAAAAGATGATGTCATCAGGATGGCTACTTGAGGAATTTCTCAGAAGGTTGTGGAATAAATGCAAATTGATCCTGTGGCATTTGACAGGAATCAGAAGCACTTGATCTAGATGACTACATCTTGTCAAAGGGTTGGTTTGAGACCAAATGAAGCACACACAATTCCTTCCTTAGAAGGTAGCTGTTCTCAACCTGTGGGTTGAGACCCCTTTGAGTGACTGCATATCAGATATTTACATTTGTAGATGTAATTCTAAATGGTCTTATTAAATAAGAAACACAGAGCCAAGTAAAGAGATCAGAGCAGTAGCCAAGAGCTAAGACCACCTTATCTTACCACTCGCTACTGTCCTTCCCCTGAGAGAGAGACCTTCTTCCTATGTCCTGTCTTTTTTATTGCCTTTCTGTTCTGCCTTTTCATTGGTTGTAAACCCAACCACATGACCTCCTCATCACTGCCTGTCTATACAGACCTCCAGGTCTCTATGGTTAGTACTGGGATTAAAGGCGTGTGTTACCATGCTGGCTGTGTCCTTGAACATGCAGAGACTCTGCCTGCCATGTGATCAGTTTAAGGGCATGTGCTACCACTGCCAGACTTCTGCTAAATGGCTTGCTATTAGCTCAGGCAACTTTATTTATTAACATACAAATAAAATCACATTTCAGCACAAATAAAATATCACCATATACATTATAATTCATAACAACAGTAAATTTACAGTTGCAAAGCAGCAAGGACATATTTTTAGGGTTGGGGTCACCACAGCATGAGGAACTGTATTAAAGGGCCTTGAAGCACAGCTGTAAGGAGACCTTGAGACTGTCTAGTTGCTGAACACATGGTCATTTTCAGCTGTCATGATCAGAGCTTTGCTCCTCCCACTTCTTTGTTTCCTCCCGTCTTTAGTCCTTTTCTCTGATCTTTCTTTCCTCCAGCCTTGCCTTCTTCTTTTTATTTGCCTTCTTCATTGCCCCTTAAAAATTCTCTTATTTTTGAGCATGTCATAAAAAACAGCCATTAGGATATCGGAACACAATTCCACAGTGGGGGAGATGGCTCAGCTGAAGAGAATGCTTGCTGCACAAGCATGAAGACTTGAGTTCAAATCTCTAGCTTCACATTAAAAGACAAGTGTAGCTGTGGGATGTCTGTGTGCCCAGCATTATGAGAGATGAGGTGGCAGAGACAAGAGGATCAGTGGGACTTTCTGGCCACTAGCCTAGATGCAAGTTCAATAAAAGACCACTAATTAATGGAGTAAGGTGAAGCATGATAGAGCAGGACACCCAGTGTCATCCTGTGTCCTTCTCACATGCACCCCTACATGTGAGTATGTGTGTATGCCTCACACACATATACCACTCACAGCAAAAATGTAATTATTACCAATCAGATATTTTTCTAGAGAAGTTCTAGACTTCAAGAAGAGGGCTCTTAGCATCCAGAAGAGTTACCAGCTGAGATATTCTTGTTTGTATGCTGGAGTAAGTAAATAAGTAGGAGCTGATTCTTGCTCCAGATGTGTGAACATGCAATTGGCCTAAGTCTGTGTTGGACATGTCCACAACTATGTTGTGTGTTTCATGAAAGGATGGGAGAAAAGAGCTCTCAGCAGTCATTCCTGAAAGTGACATGTAGGTCACATTGTCTTAGATGATAGTGTAGATAAGTATAAAATAATAAGAGTCACAGGCCAATATCAGATTGTGAGTAAGGGTACAGAAAAAATAAGCAAGTCGACTGGCAACTAGAGAATTAGTAAACTGAGGCTCTAGGTCATTAAGTACCCTGGGCTTCCACTTGTGGCTAAAGTGAGCTTGAACCATTTCAGTACTCCTGTAGGCTATGAGGAGAGTGTAAGGCTTTCTAAGGACAAGAATAGTGTGGGTTGTTATCTCTGGGAAAAGATTACTCTGACCATAGTTGGATAGATAAACTGAAGGGAAATATAGGTAAATGAAAGAAAAGATCACCACTAAAGAAGCACAGCCTGGAACGAGATGATCCTGGATGAATTTAGCAGTGAGGGTCAGTGTGGGAGTAACATAGGAACTTTCTAGGTCCAATGAACATGGGTTGAGAAAAATAAAGATAACTCTAGTTGGGGAGTTGCTTATTGGAAGAGAAAAGATAGAAACTATAAAAAAAAAAACCTGAAGTAAATCAAAGGAAAACCAAGAACTTAATTCTGGCCATACCACAAAAATGTGAAGTGTTAAGGGGAAGTAGAAGAAAGCCTGAGGGAGTTGTTATTGTTCAGCTTGTGGAACAGAAAGCTAATGAGGATGGAGAGATGGGATGCTACCATCATGTACCTGGCCCTAAAGCCCTGAGCATGCATCACTATGTAAACCATCGTCTTCTCTCTTGGAGTGGCAGTCAGTTTCCCCGCCCCTTCTCTTGTGATAATCACTGACATGTATATAGTCCTGAGCATCCCAGAAATCACTTCCCCAACATTTACTTTTTAACTTTGTCCTTTATACAGCTCTCACATGTACCTAGATGAGATAGAGCGCTCAGGAGATTTTTCAGCTCATGCAGTTAGTAAATACAGGGGCTAGGGAAGTAATGCTGCTTCCCTACTTCTAAATTCTTGACAACTTTGGATTTCTTTGTTCCCCTCCCCACACTGTATGTTGAAGGAAGTTTCTTATCATGGTTTATTATGGTGTTTTTCATGGCACATAAACATTCAATTAAAAGTCACATCACTAGACAGGAGTCTAGTATAACTGTCATGAGAGAGGCTTTCATCCAGCCACTGATGGAAATGGATACAGAGACCCACAGCCAAACATTAGTAGAGCTTGGGAATCCTATGGAAGATGTGGAGGAAGGAACTAGAGGAATCAAGAACACCACAAGAAAACCCACAGAATCAACTAACCTGGGCTCATAGGGGCTCACAGAGACTGAACCAACAACCAGCGAACCTGCATGATACTGACCTAGGTCCTTTGTGTATATGTTATAGTTGTGTAGCTTGGTCCTCTTGTTGGACTCCTAACTGTGGAAGCAGGGCCTGTCCCTGACTCTTTTGCCTGCTCTTGGAACCCTACTTATCATACTGGGTCGCCAGTTCAGCCTTAATATGAAGGGAGATGCCTAGTCATATTGCAAATTGATATGCTATGTTTTGTTGATATCCCTGGGAGGCCTGCCCTTTTCTGAAGGGAAACAGAGAAGGAGTGGATGAGGGGCACAATGAGAGGAGGAGGGAAGGAAAACTGTGGTGGTCGGTATGGAATATATGAGAGAAGAATAAATTTTTAAAAATAGTCATGTCACAAGCTAATATATTTTTGTCTTTTTAAAAGTATGTTGAGTGATCTGAACCAACCAGCTTTGTTCCCTCTGTGTAAATTTCACTTTTTATGCTTCAACTGTGGAACCCAAATTGCTGAACTATAAAAACCATGTAGCTTTTCTGCATCAAGCTGAGTTTCTGAGAGCAGGACCACCATGATGAATTAAATTCTTAATTATTCAGGGCTGTTCAGATAGCCCTGTTAGGAAGGTGCTTCCCTTGCAAGCAGGACAACCTGGTCTCATTCCCTCAGAACCCATGTACAAAAGCTGAAAACTGTAGCACATATTTGCAATCTCAGAGTTGGGGAGCCAGAGACACAGGCAAATCTCAGATTGGCTAGCCAACCAGACTTGCTATCTTGGTGAGTTTTTAGCTAGTAAGACATCATGCCTCAAAAATAAATAAAGAAATAAAGAAGTAAGATTGATGTTGTCTGAAGAATGACACTGAACGTCATCTTCTGGCTTCCACATTTTATATTGTAAGTTCACATACATATACAGGCATTTGTGCACATATGAAAAAAATTATGACTGTCATTGGCCACACCTTTACCTGACTGGGGATACATTTTAGTTTCTTCTGACACTTGTAAGATTATTACCACATAATTGTCTGTTTGTACCTTCTCTAAAATACTATGAGAACCATGAGACAAAGATCTTGCCACTTTCTATCTGTGTCCTCAGCCCTGAAATGTAAACAAACAATTATCCCTTTGCAAGTTGATTACTGTGATGGAGACCTATGCATTGGGGTTGAATCAATACACATTTGTCGTGTAAATGGATGGTCAAAAGCAAGACAAATTTTAATTCAAAAAGTCAGAATGAGAACCTTGTTAAATGTTCAGTTCCTGATCTTTGCAGACTAGGGGGATAAGGTCAAGGGAGAATAAGGATGAAGGGTCCCACTGGTCCAGTTACTGACTCAGGGCCTTTGTATTCAAACAATGAGAAACAGATGGCAGAAAAGTGCAAATTAAAATGTTCTAAGGGCCAGAGAGGTGGTTCAGCAATAGTCATTAGCTGTCCAAACCTGCTGAGCTGAGTCCCATCCTTCGATCCCATGTAAAAAGCTGGATGTGGTGGCACATCAGAAATCCCTGCACCCCTAAAAGGGAGGTGGTGGTTTGAAACAGAAACATTACCAGGAGCTCCTGGGTTAGCTAGCCTGAAGAAGCACACTCAACCACAGAGATGAGAGATATCTAGTCCCAACAAGGTGGGAAGTAAGAATCAATGTCTGAAAGTCATTCCCTGTCCTCCTCATGAATATTGTGACTTACACATGCCCACACTCTCATGCACAGGTGACAACAAAGGTTTCTAAGTATTTGAGATCTGTATCACCTAGCAGAAAATAGAAAACCTAAGGTGGAACTGTTACTGCCAATTAAGGCAAAGTGAATAAACAAAGAAATTCATCATTTCTAGTGGAGATGCCCTGTGGCTTGAGAGTCTAAAAGCTTCTGGAAAATGTTATGATACCCTCTTAAAAAGTTACCACCATGGAAACCCAAACATCTTTCCTAGTTTACACTTACAACATTGCCTTAGAGGCAATGTTCAAATATCACAAGCAACAACCATGAGCGGTTTCCTCAGATAATGGCAGAGGCTCACAGGACCCACAGCACCCAGAGCCCAGGGAATGCTAGCACTTGCCGCCATGTGTCTGGAGTCAGTGTGGGCTAGCATCACCATTGACTCACTCAGTCCTCCTCATGACCTCAGTTTATACCTAAACCAGAGACCAGACTGCCCCTGTTCACACAACTGCTAAAGGAGAAGTAGCAGATTTACTCCTGGATATCTCTAATTTCAAACCCACACAGTAAAATTCTCTAAGAATGCTAAGGATTTGTCTATCCATTGCTGTGCACCGGAGACCTAAGGAGATGTCATCCTCTGTGGGCTAGAAATGGCCAACTGAGTCACCCCTGCCTTTCCACTTTACAAAGACCCACTGACTGACATTTCAAGTTTCTGGGAAAGGTATTAGGCACACGGGACATGAAAACATTTGGGAAAGATTTTTAAAGGTCTATTGTGTGAAAAGACTTAAATGCTCAGCCCTGGAGCAAAGCCTATAGGCTTGGAAATCCCTTCCATATGGGGTGCATTGCTTATTCAGGTCTGTATAAACAAGGGATCATTTACTAGTGGCAAGATTTGACTTGAAGGCAAGCTTATTTGAGTTATATGTTTAGAAAAACTACATGTAATAAGCAATTATCAGGCAACATCACTGACTTCTACTATCTTGAAAAGCAGGAAATATCTGTTAGCACCAGCCCTGTGTTGGCAGAGGCCGGAAGCAGCTGCTCAGTAAAGGGAGTCTATGTGCTATCATCTAGCCCACCATCCTTTGTCTCTCCTGTAGGAGTCTCCGACACTTTCTGCCTTGCCTTTAGGCATCTCAGTCTTAGATCCATGGTACAGAGCAATGATACATAATAACACTGCCAAGTTTCCAGTTCCCAATGTTAGATATGATCTACTTCAAGTATAGCATCATTCTCCTTCCAAAACCACTGTACATGCATATAAACAATATGCAAAATAGAAACCTAGGTTTGCTTTGGGATCTTCATAAAAGTACTACAAAGGGTCTGGGACTGTAGTTCAGCTGGCAGGGTGTTTGCCTGGCATCTGTGAGGGCCCAAGATGTACTTTAAGCATTTTATGAAACTGTTCCCAGTAGCACAAGTTTATAGTCCCAGGTTTGGAGTTGGAGACTGGAGAGCAGGAGTTCAAGGTCATTCTCAGCTACCTATACTGTTCAAGGCCAGCCTAGACTACATGAGACCTTGTCTGATGATGATGATGATGATGATGATGATGATGATGATGATGATGATAAAGTGGTATACCTTAGGCCAGCAATTTCAGAATGTCATCGCCCATTTCAAGACTCACATATAGTCAAGGCAGCCATTCCCACACCAGCCACCTCTCTCACCATCCGTTCTCCTCAAGCCTCTGACCTCATTTGCTGATACAGTAGTATAATCTGTCTTACAACGGGACATAAATTCACTACATAAGTAATTTCTCCTCAAGGCTATTTTCCCATGAACCATGTGCAAGTAAATTGCTTATTTTTATTTCTTCCCCAATGTAGAGCAGAGGTCACCATGCCTTGTACAATTTTACTTCCTTAAAGGCAAACACAATCGCTTTTCCCATGTATCCTTTAAAGTCACCTTTGCCTGCCATTCCCATCTAGTTTACAAGGGCCAGCCATTTATCTGAGACCATTAGGGGAGCCCACTGTGGTGATACATCTATTTTCTCAGGTGACACTGGAGTGGGGTAAGGCCACCTGCAGAAGGAAGAATGCTTGGAATAAGTTATTAAGTCCAATGGACAAAGGGGACATGTTTGAGGAAGACGAGAGCAGAGTCTCATTCCAGTAAAAGTGTAACTCTGACTCAAGGTTTATGTGTATTCTTCATTTACTCTTCATTATTGAACATTTGCTAAGATGAAAACGAAAGAGAATGCTTACTGTGTGTCATGACAAGATAGCTTGGGCACAGGGCTACATCTTTCAAGTGCATTAAGATGTTTGTCAGCAGAGCGAGCAGATGGCCCAGTGGGTAACATGCTGTCTGCACAAGCCTGAGGACCCGAGCTTGTATCCCCAACACCCACAAGAAAACCCAGGGTTGGTTTTGTACATCTGTAATCTCAGTGTTAGAGAGGAGAGAGAGAGAGAGAGAGAGAGAGAGAGAGAGAGAGAGAGAGAGAGAGAGAGAGAGAGAGAGAGAGAGAAATGGATCCCTGAATATCAGTGGCCACCAATTCTTGCTGAGTCATCTGAGGGGCAGGTGTGGTGAGAAATTCTGTCTCAAAACTAGAGTTTGTGGAAGACAACTGATGTTGACCTATGACCTTGGGCCTACACAAACACACACACACACACACACACACACACACACACACACACACAAATGCATCTGCATGCACACATGTACACACATCACACAAGCCATATATTGTAGCCAGAAGGTTTCTCAGGTCCCGCATGGCCCCACAGTCCCATAGCTGTTTATAAAATAATCATTCAGAGACTTAGTATTAATTACCAACTGTATGGCCTGTGGCAGGTTCTTGCTAGCTAACTCTTATAACTTAATCCATTTCTATTAATTTATAAGTTGCCATGTGGCTGTGGCATTACCAGTCTGCTGGCATCTTGCTGCTCCTTCAGTGGCAACTGGCATCTCCCATTCCTCTCCTTTCTTCTCTCTGTATATCTGCTTGGATTTTCCACCTGCCTCTAACCTTCTTTGCCATAGGCCAATACAGCTTTATTTATCAACAAATCAGAGCAACACATACAGCATACAGAAAGATATCTCACAGCAATATATACACAATACATATATGTATAACACATACATACACATAAATTTATTTGTCAGAATTCTTATGCTTCATAAATTCTTATTATTCTACACTGACAAATTGGAAATTAATACTTAGATTAGTTAAAAGACACACCGAGTCATACATCCATCAGGTGGTTAAAAAGGGATATGCACATGTCGAGGCTTCTGGAGGAGTCCCGAGGTCAATAATTCTATTCCAGCTTGTAACTGAATCCTCAGCCATTACACAAAGCCAACACTACCAATCTAAGTTTCTAACAGAGTGAGAGTCTCTCATTTTTCCTGCTCATAGGAGAACTAAGATATAGCCCTTAGGGACTGTTCTATGCCCAAGTCATCCCACAGAGTGCATAGGGGACTTCACAGATGTCCATATTATGGATGCTTTCAGTAAAACTCACAGCACAATAGACTTCAAAAGATGAACACATTGACTCACATTAGTCAAGGACTCCCTGATTCACCATGGCTATATTGCAGATCGTTGCCAATTCTCTGTTAGGTGAATATTGATATTACTATCCATATCTTATGAGATATTATTGGGCAGAGAAGAGATTTTTAAGGTCATGACACCTGTGGATGCCAAAATTTAAGTTCAAATAAACGTACTGAGTCTCATGCAGAAATCATCTTGCTAAGTTGTCACCCTCCCTTCATCAATCCTTGTGTAGAAAACTCAGTCATGAGCCCTAGTCACTTCTGAGTCACAAGGTGAGGGCAAGTTGGAACATGGAAGTCATATCCAAGTTCTGAGCCTTTTTCTTGTCTACTTGCCTCATGCTTTGTTGTGTTTCTTCTTATTCTTCCCTCTTCCCTCCCTCCTTTCACTTCTTTTGATGGAGTTTCTCTCTCAGTCTTTGCTGAAATGAGTAAGTGTGATACTGCAGGAAGGAATCCCAGTTGTGGATTTTGATGGATCCATGATTTACTGTCAGCTCTGCTGAGTATAATCTGTGAGTACTGGCCCTGACCCTCCAAAAATATGATTCTCAATGTGATTTCCTAACATAGCAACATCAGCATCACCATCACCTATACATGGAGATGCAAATACATGGTCTCTGCACAGAAATAAGAAATGAGATTTCTGGAGGTGGAGGCTTGTAGTCTGTGGTTTGATAAAACTCTAGGCAATTCAGATAAACACTAATACATAAGAACTCACCACTTCCCAAGTCTTGTTACCCATCAAATGTGAGTAACAGTGCTTGCTTCACAACTTCATTGATGAATAAATAAAATGATATAGAGGAACTATACTAAAGTACCTAGCCCATAAAAGATGCTAAAAATGGCAGATTTTAGTAGCAGTTAGAAGAGACTAGTAATAAATGAGGATATTAAAAGCATAGCTCAGAAAGCTACTGGAACTCCCTGTATATTGTACATGTAAGAAAATATTATCTCACATCCCTAAGTCCTCCAAGCTTGCCTTATACCTCTATTGCTCAAAATGCCCTGAGCCAGATAAAAGTTAGAGTTTCTCCCCCAAGGTTCTTCCTTCCCTTCCTTCTCATCCCTAAAGGGGAACCAGCATTCTTTGGCTAGGTCAAGACCCAAATCAAATCATTCCTGTCTTTTCTCTACTAGCCTTCAAATGCCTGGTGGTTTTTCAAATAGTTGAAATAATCTTCTTATCATAGGGCTTTCAAGAGAGTCCATGAAAGGAGAAACATGTTGTATATCTTCATAGAACAGAAGGCAGAGGGTGGCCATGTGATTTAAGCACAGCCACACAGCCAGTAATAAGACCAGAGCTCAAAATCAGGTGCAGGAATGTGTTCTAATCAGCTCCTAACCCAGCCTAGTATTAGTGTGATCATATTATTTAGTATTAAAGTTAAAATCCCACCTTCTTGATGTCTCACTGTCCCTTTAAAATACAAAGTCCTTGTTAATGTACAGGGGTTCCCTTTGCTTTGTGCAGTAATTCTTTCACCTTTGTGGCAAATACATGCCAGGTTGGACTCAGTGAAGCTAGGCAGAACTGGCACATGTAATAGACAGCAATTGCGTGTCATTGTGCATAACTCTAGTCCACATTACTTGCTATAAGAGAAATAGGCAAGAGGAGGCACAATAGAGATCTACTTTGAGTTGGGAGTCAGGGAGCTCTCACTGGAGAAAAAACATTCTGAATGAGATAGTCAGGTAGAAACTGGTAAGAAAATCTTTCAAGGCAGACGGAACAATTTGAAATTCGAAGTACATGGAAGGAACCGAAAGAAAGTTAGTAGGTATATCAACCAAGATTCCTTTGAAGATGGAAATGGACACAATGTAAACAAATATGAATATGTGTGTATAATTACAAGAGGGGACATTAAGTTGACTTACACAGTCCGAGGCCGGATACACCCACAGTGGTCATCTGCGTTCAAGAGTTGGAGAATGCAGTACCTGCTCAGCCAAGAAACTGGAAGCCTCAAAGCAAGGCTACAACCACAGTCAAGCTGCAGGCCTGATAGTCCTCTGGAATGGCACTAGTGTTGAGGCACTGCAGAAGCTGCAGGCCCTACAATGTCATAAACAATAGACACATGCGCTCAAGAAGAATCAGGCTTTCACATATAAGCAGGCTTCCTCCTTCTGCTTTTCTCCATCTAGGTACCCAGACCTTTAGATGATGCCACCCATATTCAGAGCTTCATCTCAAAAGGCACCCTGATACATACATCTAGAAGTAGGCTCTACTAACTTCCAATCCAGTTAATAGCCAACATTAAACATCACAGTGAGACTGGAAAATAATGATTAAGGGAAGCATATAAGCCAGAAACTCACAGGGTTCATTAAATCATGCAGTGGGAAGCTACTTAAGATCCTTAAGTAGAATTGTAGCAGAATACAGTATGTGCTTTAACAATGTCATACTTCCTAGGGAGCAGAGAGTATGTCAGAGGGAACAAGAGTGATACTAGAGATACCAGTAGAGAGGTCATTGAATAAGTACAAGAAGCTAAAATTGGAGGAAGAATGAGGGAGAAGTAGATGATATTATGGCATATTTTGAGGTGATATGCACCACTTGTCAATGGACTTAATGCCTGGCACAAGGAAAAGAACCATAGTGTGTATGCTGTGAGCTAGTGCAGGGGTGGTTGAGGATCCTTGTGCTGAAAACATGGGAGAAAAGACATTTTCTTGGTTCCTTCCCAAGTCTCCCATTACTATATCTTTCATTTCAGCTGTTTAAGGATGTTTTCTCATTGTCTAGTATCGTGAAGGGCATAATCTAGTTGGGTTTTATTCGTCACTTCTCTATCCACCAAAATGACTCTATTAGTCCATGGACCACAGTAAGAGTTCAAGGGATATGTATCATTTGGTTGGTTTAATAAATGAGTCCAAGTACTGTTCAGCCCGAGGCCTGGAAAGTGGTAACTGCTTAGTAAATGTTAACTACTGTTATCCCACAATTACAAAATGTCTTTTGCACACTGACCCTGTGTCTCTCCAACTCTTCCATAAAGATTAAATGCAAGACAGTCCATTGTATAGCCAAATCCCTGGGTCCTGACACATTTACAGTCTAACAAAAACACTGAAGCTCCTAATTAAAAAATAATAAGCCTGCCTATTATGGTGACACAAGCGTGACGGGGCAGTTGCCTGTGCCACAGCTGTTACCCCGCTTGCCAAGCTTTCCCTTAGAGCTTTCAATTAAAAGCAGCCGTGAGCTCACTCCTCATGCCATATGCAGAATCTGAAAGCCTTTTCTTCTTTCTTTGTGAAATGGTAAATGAGAGACGGGGCAAAGAAGAATGTGAGAGACACACACCACATGTCCACAAGTTTTAAATCTAACTCCCCATCCACCTTGGCCTCTGACCCCCTCTCTGCCCTTGAACAGTGGACCAGACGTTCTTGTGTTCAGCACATAATTTTGCTTTGAATTGCAAAGGTTGGTGTCAACCTGCTTGGCAGCAAGTAGGCTTACAGCAGTTAACAGAATCCCCAAACACTTGTAAAATACATCTTGATGAATATAATTTTCATGTTCATACTAATAATGGAGTAAATTAAGTGTCATGGTAAGTTAATAAACTTAATTGTATCACCTTACCAATCACTTTCAAGTTTTCTAATAAAAGCCATCCTTCTCTTTAACAACTCAATCAGCAAACTCTCTAAACACAGGGCAATGGTTACTCTTGAAAGAGGGCTAGTAGTATAATACAGGAAGCCTTATCAATGGGGCAAACCACCACACCATGGTTTGCATGGCCTGGGACCTGTTGACTCTAGTGACTCCTCTCTATAACACACAGTGTCTAGATGTACATTGGTAGCAGTTTGAGAGTGTATCGTGGAAGGACTATGCACCATCTATCTGTGCCTTTAGCAAACATCATATAGAAGTGGAATTCACTTGTTTCTATAACTCCATGAGTGCTTCTGTGCAGAGTGAACTCTGTAAGGTCATAGACAGTATCTGATTTACTCGGTGTTATGTCTCCATCACTTAGTAAAGGACTCTGTTCCATAGTGAGCACTACAACACTGCTGAATGAATTCACTATTAACCAAGAAACATGGCAGGTAGAGATGGACAGGTGTGAATTGAAATCTGAGACCCGCATGTACTGGTCATGTGGCTTTGACCAAAATGCTTCTTCTGCTGGTAGGTAAAAGATTTTGAGGATCAGGTAAGAAAACCTTAGCTTGGTGAATAGCATGGGATATACAAGCAGTAAATTTAGGCTACTATATGTTCACATCTCTTTTTGGCTCAGTCAGAATGTATACTCATATCAAACCCTGGCAGACTGACAGAGAGATACACTATGGTCTTTTTTTTTTTTTTTTTTTGGTTTTGGTTTTTCGAGACAGGGTTTCTCTGTGTAGCTTTGCACCTTTCCTGGAACTCACTTGGTAGCCCAGGCTGGCCTCGAACTCACAGAGATCTGCCTGCCTCTGCCTCCCGAGTGCTGGGATTAAAGGCGTGCGCCACCACCGCCCGGCCACTATGGTCTTTACACTCATGGACACTCTGTGACATTTGAAGACATAATCACAAGTAGAGTTATGTTAATTAGAACTTCCAGTGGGTCAGAGAAAAGATTCTTTGGGTTCTACAGTTAAGAAATCCCAATCGGCTCCTTATCTGCATGTCTTTGCTCAAAGACTGGGGTTTCTGTGAGGTCAGGGAAATGTGGGTACCAATACTGATCTTCTAGTCCATACATAGTCTGTGTATTCAGAACACAAAACTTTCTGGCCCACATAGTCCAAGACTTCTTCCAGGGCCTCTATGAGCATCTTTGATTATGTATTTCCAACTACATGCCAAGACTTTCAGGTCAAGACATGAAATATGTTTGAGGCCAGCCTGGGCTACCAAGTGAGTTCCAAGAAAGGCACAAAGCTACACAAAGAAACCCTGTCTCAGGGGGAAAAATAAAAGACATGAAATATGTTCAAGAGCAAGGTTTTGCATGGAATAAAGAAGGCTTAGCCACACAAGTTGAGAGTATCCACACATGAGCATACACATGCAGTGATGCCTTGTCAGAATTGTGGAAGATAATCAATGACTCATGAGTTCAAACCCTGATGCATTGTCAGCATTTAGTAACATGACAGAAGGGAATAAAGATAAGCAGTCAGTCAACTCCTGTCAAGTCCAGTCCAACATAGAGAAAATGTACTGAGCAGCTTTCAAGAATAGGGGGCATCTGAGAGCTGTGACAAATTTGGAGTTACAGAGATGAGAAAATGGGCAATCCAAGCCAGTATTCCAGCAAACTATATGAATCAGAATTTATATGATGTGGAAAGAAGGATAAAAGAAAAAACTGCCTATATGAAAAGTCAAATGTGTGGAGAGAGTTATCTTGCCACACATGCCCTCAATGTGAAAGAAAACCACATTGGAGTGAAGTTGTATTGGTCGGCTATTGCTGTTTTCACAAACGACCATAATTACTTAATACAGTGATTTAAATAACACAATCCTTCAACAGTTCTGGAGGGCTGGTCTGACATGACTCTTACACAGCTACAATCACAATGTCAACAGAGTTGATCCCTTCTAGAGGCTCCAGGGTCAAACCTTGCCTCTTTCAGAAGCTTCCAGAGGCTTCCAGAATTTTCTAGGTTGTGGCATCATCAACAACATAGTCTATGCTTGCTCTGTCAACAACTCTCAGATATCTGTTCCTCCAACCTCTCCTAATCATGTTACATTTGGTCCACCTGGCATGAAGGATAATCTTATCTTCAAGGTAAGATTTGATAATACATACAAAATCTCTTTGCTTTCTTGGGCAAAGCATGCACAGGTTCTGAACATTAGGATATGAGCATGCTGCCCATTATTTAGCCTACTGCATTGTCTCATCTTCAAACACTATATTAAGAAATTGGCATTTTTTTTGAGAGGAAAGTTTCAATCTCACTCATAAGTATAGTCTTAGTGGTTAAAATTGTGCCAGTAACCATGTGTATGTGTCACTATGGGGAGGGACGCATTGACTCTGTGAGCACAGTGAACCTTCACAATGCCCAAACTCAACTCCACAGAATGTTTGTTATTTGGGAATCACTGCTCAGTATTGTCAAATATTCCCCCTTTTAAAGTAAAATTAGAATCCTTATAAGCAGCCTTCCAATATTTGAATAACGCTTCCATGTTTGCTTTCTTAATTAGTAAGTGAACCCACCTGCCAAAGAATAAATTCTTTATAGTGGATTTTGGTCGCTCAACACAAGCTTAAAGGATATGATATAAATAGAGGGAAAAAAGACCCATCAAATATTCACATAGAAAAAAATGGCCCTATGCTTTAGGAAGTTCATGGCAAATTACCATGAGGCTGGACTAAGAACCCCGAGTGAAGGGATCATACTAATACTCCAGGTACAGAAAGCTGAGCATCCAAAGTGTGCCAGTCACAGCTGAGACTGAGATGAGACAAGGGGCATGAGACATGGAAGGGATTAACAAGGTAGAATTGGCAGGACTGAAGAGCTGACTGGGCAGAAGGCAAAAGAAAGACATGAGCTGAAAATAGCATCAGGGCTTGGAGCCCAGAAGAGGGGATAACTTGATTCCCATTACATTCTCTTTCAGGCAGCACATTTCGGATGCTTTTCAAGGAGAGCATGTGTATGATAGGAAGAATATGGTCTAGCCAGGAAACTGAACCCTGCCTTAGCCCAACCCCCCTTTACTGTCTTGAGGTTCTTGTAACATACAGAGGTATGTGAAGAGGCATGATAGGAAAAAGAAGTCCTTTTATGTCACCTTGAGTTTGGCCTCCCATTCTACATGGCAGAGTTTAGGGAGCCAGATCATATCACACTGATTGCTCATTGTTTCCACACTGTCAGTTAAAGGTCAATAGCCTTGAAGCTAAGCAAACAATAAACCTATTATATAACTGTGCAGTGTGCAGATAGATTATATATAGGTAGATAAATAGATACATACATACATACATACATACATACATACATACATGATTGATAGGTTGATTGATAGATGTTTGATATATTAGATAGATAGATAGATAGATAGATAGATAGATAGATCAATAAATAGATATAAAGGCTTTGTGTCTCACTCCAGTCATATGGCTGACTCAGCCTTCTGTCTTGTGCCTTAAGAAAGGCAGGTAGAAAGAGATTGGGAGGAAGAGAATGCATCACAAGTGTGTAACAGCTACTACCACTTTCAAATTGAAAGTATTTTCCTATTCAGGTCAGATCCTTTGAGCTTGTGTCTCGTGGACAAAATCCATTATGAAGAATTTACTGTTTTGGAAGGTGGGTTTGCTTACCAATTAAAAAGCCAAAAACCATGGAATTGATATTCAAATATTAGAAGGATGATTATAAAGATTCATGTTTCCAATTTACTTGCAAAACTGAAATATTTGACAACACTTACCAAAAAAGTAACAAAGCCCAATATTCCAGGTATTTTCAAAAGAATAAATAAAGATATAAAGGGTAGATAGAGAGACACTAGAGATGCCTTTAAATTTTCCCTGAATGCCAGAATTTAGGTGTCAAATACTAGGACACAGAGTGAGGTCCTAGGCTCTAATGCCTTTAGGTTAAAGTCACAAGTGAGAAGTCGACAGAATTTTATAACATCCAGTAGTAAAGTGCAAGTTAGAAATCAATCCAGCATTATGCTGAGATGGACCTGTGGAGTGTGCACATTCCAACTGGATCTTGAAGGATGTCTTGGAATCCTCTTTTCTGGGATTGGCCAATGCATTGTGCATGAGCAAATTGGATCTTGATGGGTGTATTGGAATCCTCTTTTCTGGGATTGGCCAGTGCATTGTGCATGAGCAAATTGGATCTTGAAGGGTGTATTAGAATCCTGTAAGGTGCATAGGGCCCATGGAATACAAAGAAAAATAAAAAGAAAACTTTGATCTTTGTAGAACAGGGTACATGACTACAATGAAAGCAGAGTTGAGACTGTGGGGCTGACTAGAGTCTGTAAGTACCAGGCAGCTCCTGGAGATGGCCAACTGGCAGCTGGTTTAGACAAGTCATGTGGTCATGTTTTGTTTAATTAGTTCTTTGTCAAATCCATACATGTGCGAAATAAATTGTAATTATTCTCATCCTCACACTCTCTGAGGTCTGTCCCTCCCATGCCAAACTTTTCTGTTTCCTATTAATTTCTTTCACACATTCACATCGTTTTGCTTTGTGTCTCTTTGGGTTTCACCAGGGCCATCTATATGGCCATGGGATTGGAATTACCATTGGATTTTGACAGATTCATCCATGGGTACACAGTCGAAGACAATGATGACCCCTCACAGAGACTATCAGTAGTCAGTACTTCATCAGTAAAGAGTCCCATGATCCCCTCCCAGAGTCATGACTGACTGTTGAGGGCTTGTATCCTGGAGTTCAGTAATCACGTCGGCTTGAACTCATGATCACTTTGGTTTGCTGCCTTTCTCCATATATTTTAGCTCTTACTTTCTTTCTGTGGCTTCTTCCACAACATTTCCTGAGCCTTGGGGAAGAAGTTGTTACAAATTACTTGTTTAGAACTGAGCATTCAATTGTCACTATCATCATCTTTGGCAGTCAGGGGCCTCTGAATTCACATGGCCTTGATTTTAGAAAAAAAATTATAGATAACTTTCAGAAATAGGGGAGACTGGTACTTACTTATAGTTTTCAAACCAACATTATGTTCGGGTAAGTGGCCCTCATGCTGGTGTACGTAGAGGTTCTAAATGAGATCTTGTTTTGATAATCAAATTTGGAATTAGTCTCTCATGCATAGTTCTACAAGGACACTACCCTTGAAATACAGATCACAATTTTTCTTGAGGCTGTCTTTGGGAGCTGAGGTGAAGTGTCTTTTGTTTCCCCAGAGAGAGGGTGTGCCCTGTCTGTGTCTGATCCTGGGACTAGATTTGACTGGGCTCTGAAGGGTGGTATGGAATGAGTTCAGATCATCTGGGGTTGAAGTCTTTAGAATCTGCCACATTGTTTGAAGCTTATCCCCAGAGCACTATCACAGACAATGCAATGCTCTTGAGCCTTCTCACTGTGAAACAACAATGAAAAACCTAATGAGCAAGGACCTACTCGCTTGTATTTTCAAAGCAAATGTCCTTGAAACATATTTATTTCCTGTTTTTGTTTTGCTTCTAGTTCGCCTCTTCAGACGGGAAAGGTTGAAAGAGCGGTGTAAACCAAGTACCAACACCAGAGAGATGAAAGCAATAAGGAAGAAAGGAGAGCTGTTAGAACTAGGTGTGGGAGAGGAGAAATTAAGGTGGCCCAGGAGTGACATTCATATGACACTTTGCATTTTCAGAAATTGTTTTCATTGACACTGTTTTACTAGGCCTTTACATACTTACAGCTCTAGAAGTTTGGAAGTTTGCAGCCAGGGTAACTAAGATCCACACAATCATGGGTACCTCCCTAAGACTCCATAGCTATTAAGTGACAGACCCGAGATTCAGCCCAGGCCATTCCTCGCTCACTAGCTGTATGTCAGGTCTTAGATCCCTATTGAATACACTGCTATGAAATTATCATCTCTGCTCCCCAAGAGTTTCCAGACAGCTGGAAGGCTAGAGAGGAAAGCAGGTTGATATTATGAAATATGCATGAATCTTCATAGTATTTGGAGAACAAATACAGGTTGACCAACCAAACATGACAATAGATGAAAAATGCAGAGAAATGTGGGATTCTGTAGAAGACCTGATGTGGGGCATGGCTTCTTACAGTCCTCTTCATTCTACAACTCTAAATGAACATCTCACTACCTTCCACCCTTTGTCTCAAGGTGTGATTCAGATTATGACTACCTTCTCTATACACATGGAGATGACCAGCACTAGAAGAAGAGCCACCACCCCTGTCTCCCTCTGTCTCTCATGTCCTGCAGTTTTAACCACTTCACCCATACTAACAATACCACTATAATTTGCCTTTCCTATTGCCCAATCTTATCAAGTCAAAACCATGACGACAATCTCAAGCTCTCCCTTGACTGCTTGGCCATTTAGCTTCACTGCTCTACTGGACACACATGCTAAGTCCTTAAAGAGTGACTGGGGACTGCCTTGGGTGCCTCGTTACAGTAGAGGAATAAATATGTAGCCAGGAATCCCAACTCTGTGTCCTCTGTCTGCTCACCCTTGAACAAGGTACTTAGAATTTTCTATCTTAGTTTTATCATCTATAAAATGCAAATGTGATAGTTCCTACAGTTTCACCGCTGGATTGTCGAGAGGCGTAGACAAGGCAACACACACAAAGCTCTTTGCTTCAGTGCCTGGTACACAGCAAGACTTCAGGAAATGGGGGCTTAATGGCTACTTTTATCAGGTGTCTTACTCTCTCAGCCAGTGCCATAAGGCTGTGAGCACAGAGTGTGCTTCCTGCCATTGCTGCAAACAGTGTCCCTCCCCCCCGCCTTGTTTCTCTCCTTCCTTGTTTCTTTCCTTTTTTCCTTTTCCCTCTCCATCCTTCCCTTCCTTAATTCCACAGGCTATCACATCCTATTAATTGTTTTTAAATATTTTTAAGTCAATCAACCCAAGCTGATTCTCTCAGGTTCATGGAACAGTAGTCACATCAGTGTTGACGACGTGTCCTGACGAATGAAGAGTGATCTCTCTTGTTTCTAAACTTGAACTTGCCCTTCTTAGAAAATATGAAAATGAGAAAATTACTTGCTCCCCGCTTACCTCCTCCTACTGCCCCCCATCCTTGCCTGTTCTCTTGACTCCTCTCCTGTAAGCAATATTCTCTAGGCCTGGTTTATTTCTTAACTTAAATCTCACCAAAGAATTGGTAACTATGATATATCAGGAATTAGTGACAAAGTGTTTGTAGCTCTCTCAGTCTCCTGAGAAATATACAAAAGAAATGTGTGGGGGTGTGGAGCTTCAATTTATTTACTAGTATCTTTTGTTTTGACAATAAGATGACTCACACATTTTGGGGGGAAAGGAAACCTTTACAAATCAGACTTGAAAGTAGTTTGAATCATTCATAGTCAGCAGGGCATGGACTTAAATCCATGTGCTAATAAAAAGGAACGTAATATTTCTTTGGGAAAACAGCATTCTAATATTTAGATTCCTTATCTACCTACTCTCTTGTCTCAGGGATTAAAGGAGCTAACACGTGTAGAGAATACAGGACTACTCCAAACTATGTACCTAGATACAAAGTTACTATCACAAATGTATAAATACAAACTTTAAAAAATGCATTAAAAGGTTTCTATAGACACATACACCAAAAGCTGTTCTTAAGAATAATTTTAGATACCAAGGATAAAAGTTTCTCTCGAACTTGAACTTGAACAACTTGAGTTGGACAAGATCTTGCACAGCCAGACCTTGGCAAATGAGGTAGAAGGATGTGACCTCAGGAGCCCCCATGCAAAAGAAGAATGCTGGTGAACAATTCAATTACCCTCACCGAGGGGCATCTCACTTGTCCAGGAATACACCTGGGGGAAATCACTATTGCATTCATCAGCTCTTCACCTAATTCTTCAGAAGGCAGAAATAAGTCACTAGAGAAACCTATTTTCCATTTTATCAAAGGACAGAAGCTGCCCCTTCTGAAGTTAGAGCAGAGGACTGCAGAGGATTAGACCTCTGACCACTCTATGGATGCTTTGTACTGTGCCCTGACATCAAGGGCACAACCTGAGAAGCATAGACTCTCCAAATGCAGGGAAAACATGATGATGAACACATGGGCAGTTTGGGATCTTAGCCTGAATTTGTTGTTTTTGAGACAAGGACACATGTAGCCTAAGTTGATTTCCAACTCCCAACGTAGCCAAGGCTAGCCTTGAACTCCTGATTCTCCTTTTGCCAGTTCCTTGGAACACTGAGATTGTAGACATGCACCACCATTTCCAGATAGATTGAAACTTTTTAAAGCAGTTTTGTTGAAATAAAATTAAATACAACAAATTCCATGTTTAAATTATATAATCTGCCATACTTTGACAAAAAATTGGAGCCAGAAAACCATCACCACAATGAAGATAACATATACATTCATTACTACCCAAATCTTTGTATCTTCATTTAATGGCTGCCATGGGCCCTTCCCTGTCCTGTCTGAACTCCAGACAATCATGGATCTCTAGTCCCCATGGATTATTAAGTGAAATCCCTCAGTTAGTACTTTTATGTCTTTCACTCAGTGTAGTTATTTTGACATTTCTCTTTATTGGTGCATATATGAGACAAATAGTAGAGAGGAGAATATTGAAGACAGGAGGATAATAGGGAGGAAGGAAGGAAGATGGAGCAGAGGAGAAATGAATGGGAATAAACCAAAACCCTAATATGTGCTAAATGCCTAAGGAAACCTGCTACCTCATATCCTAATTTAAAAAATAAAAATTAAAACAAAAAGCAAGACATTTTAACTTAATTTTTTTTTCTTTTACCTCTGAGTAGTATTCCATTGTATGGATAAACCACAAGATAGTTATTGATTTACTTGTTGACAGAAATTTTGCTGCCTTTCACTTGAGGCTACTTCAAATAATGGCACTGTAAACATTCTTGTAATTTGTGTGGGTGGGTGGGGGGGTGTAGGCTGCCACCTCTCTGTGCAAGTACCTTGGAGGAAAATGCCTTGAGTCAGATGATAGGTTCAATTTTAGGGGACCACCAACTCATTTTCTAAAATGTTGGTAGCATTTAATAGTTTAATCAACAGGGTAAGAAAGTTCATGCATATTCATTAACTCTTACCAGGCTCAGTCTTCTACACTTTAGACCTTACTACATGTGCAATAATGTCTTATGATTTTGATCCCCATTGTTGATGAATCATGACACTGGGTGTATTTTCCTCTGCTTCCTTGCCATCTATCTATCCCACTTGGCAAATATTATGTTTGAATCTTTCACCATTCATGGATTTGACTTTACTTATTCTTTACTGGGTATTCTTTAAGGGTTTTAAAAATATGCACTCTGGCTATACCATTTACCAAATGTTTACTTGCCTGTATTTTTCCCAGTTTTACATTTTCCTTTGGTTATTTTAGGAATCTATGGAAGAACAGAAGATTTTAGTGCCAGTGAGGTCAATTTCACAATTTTCTTTCTGTAGATGGTGCTCTTGTTGACTGAGGAGCTCTCTTGACATGATCAGAACCATTTTCTCTTACATGTCTTTCTATAGTATTGTGTTTTATATCTCACATTTAGGTCTGCAACCCACATTGACTTACTTTTATAAGGAATGAAAGTGATCTGGCACTATTTCTTGAAGAGCATCTCCTATTTCCACTGTTGCATTTGTACCTTCATCTGAGATCGGTTTGCCATATGTGCACAGAGTGAGTCCTAACTCTTCTGTTCCACCATCTACATGTTGTCAACACTAAGCAATGTCAAGATGCACTCACTGTTCTGCCATCTACAGCTCAGCAATAAGTCCTGAAGTTAATGCACATATCCTCTCCTATTCCCTTTCAATGCTATTCTGGCTATTATAGGTATCATGTATTCCCACATGAATTTTACAATGATTGTGTCAATTTTTACAAAAACTTATTGATGGTATTTGTTTTGTGGATTATTTTTAATATGTACACCAATATAAATAGACTATTTATATACTAACAGTTGATTCACCAAGTCCATAAACATGGTATACTTCTCTGTTTATTTAATTATGGAACATTATTCTCTTTTTCCTCTTTATAGTTTGGGAAATGTCTCCTTATTTATCCTCGAACCTAATACTTTGATACTATATTATATATTCAAATTTATTATTCTTATTGTTAATTATTATTATATAAATACAATTGATGTCTATAAATACATATCATTTATATATCTTATTGTTAATTGCTAATATTTAAGTAAAATTATTCATATGTCCTTCAATTTTTACTAAATTCATTTAGTCTAATATGTTTTTGCTGACTTCAGCAAATATGATAGATACATAATCAAGTCTTCTACAAGTATAACAATGATAATTTTATTTTTCTTACCTTATTACACAGGTCTGGATATCTATTACAATGGTTAATGGAGATGTTGAGAGCAGGGATCTTTGCTTTCTTTGTGGTCATGGGAGACAGTATTTAGTATTCATTAAATAAGAGGGTAATTTAAACATTTGTTTAAAATTTGCTCTCTTAATTTATGACATTTCCCTGACTTTCCAAGTCTGCTTGTCCCAGTTAATTATTCCAACTAGCTGACCATATACTTTTCCATTTCATATGGACAGTCCCTGGAACAGAATGTGAAGGAATGAACTATGAATCTGTTTTCTAAGGAAAATGAATGGGAGAAAACAGAGGAGTGTTGAAACTGAGCAATTAAGACATGTTTTCCAATGTTGTCTGTAAAACTCCATGTCTACAGAACTGTAAACTTCTAGCTCTTTTCCCCTCTTCAAATTTTGATCAGATTTTTGGTATTTGCCCTGGGTATTTCCTCTCCAACCCCACTCTGTACACCACACACATCCATCTACTTAGCACTGAGCCCCTAACATTCTACGTCATCTACCCCCTCCAGTCTTCTGCCATATTCCTTACTCCATCTGCCACCATCTGTCCCACCTGGTCGATGCCACACCATCTTCACTGGTGTCCCTGCCTTCTGCTTGTCTCGTCCCCATCTGCCATCTCTCCAAATCAACACTCTCAGAAAATAAAAGTTTGCATGCCATTCCCTTGCTTAGAATTCTTTCAGTGTATTCTCCTTAGAATAAAGGCCAGAACCTTCATGGTAGTTCTCAAAGGGTTTCCTTGTGTAGGTCCAGCCTTGGTGGAGTTCTAGATCTACTGACATCACTTTCTGGTCCAAAAGTGCTTCTCCAAGACAGCAGACACTAATAGCAGCTTATAGCCAACCCTTAGAGCAGTGAGTCGCAACCTGTGGGTCACAACCCCTTTGCTGGTCCCATATCAGATGTCCTGCATATCAGATATTTATAGTAGGATTCATGACAATAGCAAATTACAGTTATGAAGTAGCAACGAAATAATCTTACAGTTGGGTGTCGTCACAGCATGAGGAACTGTGTTAAAGGGTCACAGCATTAGGAAGGTTGAGAACCACTGCTCTAGAGCTAAACTGTATGGCTCAACTGAGCCCTTTCAGATTCTGTCCATATGTCAATAATGCTGTGTGTGTGTGTGTGTGTGTGTGTGTGTGTGTGTTTAATAAACACATAAAAGTGAGGCAGGAGTGACTGGCTCAGTGGTTAACAGTGCTTACTGCTTTTGCACAGTACACGTGGCTTCAGTTCCCAGCACCCACAGAACTATCTGTAACTCCAATTCCAGGAGATTCATTGCCCTCTCCTGACCTTTGCAGGCTTTTGCACACATGTAGTGCACATAACTTATAAAAGCACACAGGCATACTCAGATGTAAGTAATTAAGTAAATAAAGAGTGAATGAATCAGAAGGTTGTAAGAATAACATAAGACTTGCTGCATAAAGCCTTTAAAATAGCCCAGAGCATGGAAAGAATGCCATTCAGTTATTTTCATTGCCCTGTGTTTATTTATTTGTTGCTCACCCTAGATAGGCTCAGAAGAAGGCATGAGAACTCAGAGGCAGGAGAATGAAAACTCCTAAGAGACTGAAGCAAGGCTGGCGCTCTGTAGAGTGTGCCTTGTTCCTTTCCATCTTTTCCAGCTGGGCTAATCTCCCCCTGGGGGCCTGTGCTCCCCCAGTAAACAAACCGTTTCCTGTCCAGTCACGCCCACCTCTTTGAGGAGTGCAGACCAGGGACTGTGGGTTGCAGGAGACGGGAATTTCAGCAGAGTTTGCCATTGTGCATTATATTAGGCTAGTGCTTTGTTTTGTCCTTCTCATCCCACCTTCCTCCCTCTCCCACTTTTCTGTGTGGTTGCAGCTTTTAAAGACTTAATTAGAGCAATAAAAAAAATACCAATTTTGCCCACCCCCCTTTAATAACAAGTAAAAGTTGAGAGGCAGCTGTGGGTGAACGCTATTTGAAAGCTGCTACCAGTCTGAAGTTTCATTTTTCACTGCTTCCGGGCACATTTGAAAATTAGTGCTGACATGTGCAAATGAGTTCGCGAGAAAAGAAAAAACATGCATAGTACAAGGTGCTCTGAAGATTAGTGTGGGAACAAAGACAGCTTCTGTGGGAGTTCCCACTCATGTCAGGGGTGAGTGACGTTCGGGTCCTCCTGTTGATTTTTCTAAATGGAAAGGCTTTAGGGTTTTCTTGGATAGGGCAGTCCTAATGGCCTTGAGTCTTCCTGTTCTCTTGTGGTAGCTTTCGTTCTAGAGCAGGCCCTCAAGCCTTTCACAGGATGGGAAGCTTCCTGCCCAATACTTGTTAGCTAAGTGTGAGAATGAAAGTGGAATGTTTGCCCATTCATATGTTCTAACAAGGGTTTGCAATATTTTTTTCATTGCAATTAATATTAAAATGGTAAAAATTTTAAATCCTTCAAAAATTTCTTTATAACACTTGGATTAAGAAACATCAATAGGGAACTAGGATCACGAATATATATGTAGGATCATACCTACATGTGTCATAAGCCATATACATATATATATATATGTGTGTGTATGTATATATATATATATATATATATATATATATTGTATATTTTTGAGAAAAGAAGTCCAGTCAATAAGGTGATAAAGCTGAAAAGGAAACTGGAAACCATGCAAGTGAGCCTTGGAGATGACAGGAGGAAACTAGGGTGTGACCTGTAAAAGAAAGGCTTGAAAGAGCCCCTTCCAGCTGGCCCAGCTGCGTGGGAAGACTATCTTAAGGAGGTGCTCCGACTCTGCATCTGCTAGCTCTGGGATATTCTCCAAAACCCATCCTCCCCTCCAGCCTCTTTGCCCTAGTCTATAAAAACGGAATCCACCCTCCATCACCTCTATTCACAAATGTCTTCTCTTCTCTCTTCTCCGTGCTGTAAATCATTGACCAAAGGCTGAAATTAAGGGCAAATCTTTCAAAGTCAAGACAACACGGAGCCCACTTACTATGAAGGAGTGTGACCTAGATGAGTCTGTCTCTGTTACTTTAATCATTCATTCATTTCACAGCCATCTAGACATCCTCCTCTGTGCCTGCCAATCATTTTCTTTAAGATCGTTTCTGTCCGGAGACGGAATAGGTGTCACATTAGTTATCACATCAGTTTCTGCATTAGTGTTCTCCTCGCTGGTACAAAACATCTGACAAAGACAGCTTAAAGATGGGAAGACTGACATGGACTAGGGTGCCAGGAGTGTCAGTCATGGTGGCAGAGCTCCCCCCCACCCCCCCCACCCCCATGCAAGAGCAGAAAAGCCTGGAGGTGGGAAATGTGACTGAGAGAGTGAGAATATAGGAAAGGAGCTAGGGCACTGAGTGGATTCACCCCTAATAACCTGCAACCTGCTTCCTTCAAGTAGGACACTTTCAAAGTATGAGTCTATCAAAGGATCAGTCCACTGATAAGATCACAGCCCTCCGGATCCAATCACCCCCCCCCCAAAGCCCATCTCCTGCAGCCAAGCCCCACCCCAGGAAATAAGCCCCTGGGAACATTCATTTCAAGTCACAACATATAGGCAAGAATGGTCTTTTAAAATCCAATTTAGTTTTCATTTTGTTCTGTTTATGGGTTTTGAGTCTATAAGTTGGAAGTTGTGTGGGGACAGATTTCTAGAGTCATCTGCTGTGCAGATACAAATACCTGGGTATAGCCAAACAGCCAAGGAGAACACAGAACAGCGCATGCGCTAGATGCTATCCAGTGCTGTCCTTTAGTTGTGCGTTCATTTTATTAGCAGATAATAAACCCAACCAAAAATGCTTTAATGTGTTTACATTACTCAACAGCCTGGGAATAATTCTAATTATTATTGAGTTTATCATTGTGACTGTAGTACCATATTTTCTGAATTCCTGGAGAACTATTTAAGATGCAAATGATTCTAGCTTTATGAATAATTACTGAAAGGGAAGATGCATGATTGATTTGACCCCTCCCTTGCAAAATCACACATGTGCACATGCAAGAAAACAAAACAATCACTTGGAAGTGCAGTGTGATTTCTATAAACATGAAATTAACAGTTATGTGCACACAATATGTAGCACAGTTAGTGGCAGCTGTTCAAGGCATGCTGGGTGACCAGAGATCTGACCTCATGAAGACAGTTGGGCAGATAAATGCTGAATGTCCACTGAAAGGAGTGATTGAGCAAATTATCTGCACACAAGATTAATCAGAAGGAGACAGACTAGAAAGAGGCAAAGAAAGTCACTGATGGGACTGGGACAGCAAGCAGTAGATATCAAGCAAGCATCCAAACTACAGATTCCCTTTTCTAATCCAGAAGTTATCCAGCTTTTTCCAGCATCCACGTGGAAATATGAGTCCCAGGGAAATAATGAGTTGAGTCTCGTGGTAGGGTGCTCTTAGGAGTAAGAGGAAACCCTGGGGAAGACAAGAAGGTGCCTGAACTGCCTATTCTGCTGTGGGATCAGGTCAGGATACAAAGCCCAAGTTTTCTTGAAGCCCATGACCTGGTAGAGCTGCCTATAGACTGCGTGAGTCAGAGCTTGGACATGTGTTAGCAGGACAAAAAATATAAGAGGTGGGCCTAAAGGGCAAAACTGGTCATCACACTCAGCTGGATGTCCAGCCATGTATGTAACAGTTCCCAGACACAGCCTTCGTGAATCTCCTCATCAGCTTCCTGGAGTGTAGACCAGAAGTCTTAATCAGTAAAACTTTCCTCTCATCTGATGCCAGTCATCGTCAAGGTTGGAGACCTCTACCCTGGGGAAACCCACGCTGTCTTGTGTGAGAATGTCAACCAGTTGATTTCCAGTTCTGCCAGTAGCAGAAACATTTCCTCCAGAGATTTTCCCTTTGGCTGAAAACATTCTCTGCTGCATAAGGTTTGGATGATCAGCAGTCAAAAATGCACCGGAGGTTCCTAGTCAGATCTCTAAAATGAAGTTTAGAAATTTGCATGCTTAAAATCCCCTGACAATCCTAACTGCAATCCGTGCCCAGAGAATCAACTTCCTAAACACAGGGCCAAGAACTTCCCTAATGTAACTTGCACATATAGATACAAGTGTCTTTCTCTTGTATTATAGTTTGCTTTGTTTTATAACCTTTCGTTATTTATAATTTACCCTGACAACTTTAATAAAAAGGTTTCAGAGGTGTGGCGACAAAGCCATTAATATGGACATGATGCCAGTATTAAGCCAAGGACTTCCCTAGGTGGGTGTCTACATTCTCATCGCTAGCCTTTTATTAGCATGTGCAGGACAGTGCTTGGCTCAGAGATAGTTTGGTGAGAAACTCCCCCAAAAAAATAGCCATGTACCTAACAAAGGCATTTCCTCGACTGTGGTACTTCTATACTCAGCAAATAATTTATAATGAACAAGAAACAAACAACTAGTCATGGTTAGTCATGTTTAGACCACCACATTACATTTGTGTGGATAAGATAGTGAGTTGTATAATGGAGTTAATAATGTTCAGAGAGACACAAACCCATAGTTGAGTAATTAACCAATGAAAATACTAAAAATGTAAGTTATGTGGGGCTTTGAGAATATGGACATCAAGTATTGACATAGTCCAAAGACAGGCAGGGGAGGGTTCCATTGGGACATGAATGAACAAAAGACAAGTGTGCCCACTGGGAGAGCAAAAGGCATGTTCAGGAGTGGCACCCGTGAGAAAATATCAGGAAGCACATTCATCTTAATTATACTTCAGCATTCAGCATTTTCTCACTCAGGGAAGAGGCAGATACTTGTTCTGATAGCTTGCCTCATGTGTCCCATAGGGAATTTCTATAGTACCGTTTGCTTCTTTTGACCACCCCCATTTCCTAAGGTATATGCTTAGGCCATCTATCTCCACCACCTGCCAGGTGCCCCCACAGTAGCAATGAAAGTGTCTGATTACCTGTCTCCCCCTTCTTTATAGGGCCTTACCCCAGCCCATCCTCACATTCCGACAGCCTGACCTGCTCAGGCCATTCTGGATCCGTCATGCCCTGAAGTCCATGGAAACACATGTAACCCATGTCTCAGCATTGAGACTCTTGCTTCTGCTCTGGACGTTGTGAATCTATTCTTTTTAGGCAGGTAGCATTCATGAAAATCTACTGTGCCAGGTTTGGCATGCCAAGACAAAAAGTAGAGTTGCCGACCTCACAATTTCATAGCCTGAGAGAGGAGATGTGTAAATCAGTAAGATACAACATAGCAGAGAAAGTATAAAAGTGACCAGTGATTGTGATAGCAAAGTCTCCTGGACACATTTTCCCTCAACAACACGTATTTATTGAGCATTTATACACAGGTAGAAGAATGTAGATGGATGATGGAAAAATACAGTCTTTGCCCTTGGGGAGCTTGTAAGAATAAAGAAAGGCAATGAACAAAACAGATAAAATTCATATCTTTTATATTATAAATAAGATAAATTATGATAAGATCAATGAAGGAAACCAACAGGGATCAATAGCTAAGAATAATGGAGAGAAAATGCCTGCTCACATTCGGGAGCTTCTATGAGGAGTTAGGTGTCCTAGATAAAAATTACCTGCACTGTGTGTTCTTAAGGGAGTTACTTAGACTCAGTTACTCAAAATGGAAAAATTAGTGATGCTCAGGCTCACTGTAAGACTGTTATAAGATAATGCACATAAAGGTTAGGGAATTCGTGGCCTGCACAGTAGCTTCTCACAACTGGCCTTTCTTGTTTCTTGTATTACTGATCCACCTCTTGAGTTTCTCCTTAATTTCTGAGTTCCTTCCATAAAACAGACCACACATCTAACAGCATGCTGGGAATTTGCTCCATAAGGGGTTTGCTGCTGCTCTGTATGGTTATGAAGGGTACTCGCACAATTGCCATTATGACTCTGGACACTGTTCATGGTTTATGGTGCCATGCTGCCAGTCACAAACATGAGCTGAACGGGGACAGCAACAATGCACATGACAAAGAGGATGGGAAAAGACCACAAGGTCTCAAAGAACTTCAAGCAATGAAGGAATCCTGAGAGTAGGAGTAAAAGTCTTCTCCAGAAAGAATGTGGCAATTGGTTATCTAATACCAAATGGCCAGCCCTGAAAACATACAAGTAACATTGTACAGACTGAGCAGGTTATAGCTATGTATTTAGGAATATATGTATAAGCATCTATATGAGCATAGACATAAGCATGTAACAATAACTAACAGAAAAGCGGACATACATTTCAAAGAGGGTAGAGAGAGGTATAATGGAGCATTTGGAGATAGAAAATGGAAGGGAATTTAACGTAAAATTAATGTTTACCACTTTCTTGAGAATAAACTGACATGACTGAGCTTTAGTGTACTGCATGGTGGACCATATTGAACAGTGCCAATGCCATAAAGAATGTTCTCTTGGGCACGCAGGAAGTCTCCACAGCAGAAGAGTGGGTTGACCAAAGAAAGGAATTCTGTCCACTAGCCAAAGTAAGCTCTTCTTACTGCATCTCCCCTTTCTGTTTCACTTACCTGTGACTAACCACCATCCAAAAATATTAGATGGAAAGTTTTTAAAAAGAACAAACCCTCCATTTTAGATTGATGACAGCTCAAAACTGCACAATGAAACCCCATGCTGTCCTGTCCCAGGTGTGAGTCATCTCTTTGTCCACAATGCCCACACTCCCTGCCCATGAGTCACTCAGTAACTGTCTTAGTCATCAGGTCATCTGTTGCACTGTCACTGTGGCTGTGTTCCTGGCTAGCTTTCTCTACTTTATAATGTCCCCAAAAAACGTAAGACCACAGTTGCAAAGGTCTTACAGCAGGGAAAGACAGATTAGTTCTGCTGTTGGCAGGGCTCAGGACAGATAGGAAAATATAGGATGGCTAAGAGTTGGCACTGTTGGAAGTTTTAGGCAGCCATCCTCTGCTGGCCACTGGGAAAGGAAGCCTAACAGCTCAGAGGTCAGGCATGGCTCTGGGGGTTCCTTGAAATCATCCTACATTTGGAGTACATACTATTACCATGCCCTCACATTTGGACAGATTTCAAACTACTTTTACATCCATTAACTCCCTTGTCCTTACAACTGTCCTTGAAGGGAGAAGGAGGGCAGTCATCATCTCCTCATCAGAAAGAAATTATTAGCAAGAGGAGGAGATCAGATGCTGACATGAATCAAAGGCTCACCTGTGGGCTCTATGCTGTTGGTAGTGCCAGGTGCCTTAGTGATGTTTGCGAGGCAGCAAAAGAGAGAGGTGAAGTGGCTTGCCAAGAAACAGCAGTTGGGGGCACAGCTTCTCACTCCCAGCCCGGTGCTCCCCGCCACACCACTGTCTTATCTTGCACACATTGAAGTCTATATCCTTATTGCAGAGACTAAGTTTTCCCAGCAGCAAAGTGGTTAGGATTAGACTTTTGATAGGTGCTCAGCAGCCAGAGGTACAGCTCGCTGATCATTCTTCCTATGAAAGTCTCAAATGGCTGACCCCTCTCCTGCCGAAACAATGCAGCCCAGAAAGAAGTTAGATTCGCATTCAGCCTCGCTCTTCCCGTTCACAGCTGCAACAGCAGCTGTTCGCCTCTGTGCTCCCCTCTTCCCCTTTCTCCCAACTAATTGCTAGCAACTAGTATAGTTGCTATGAATACTGAAGCTCTGTCCCCTTGATCAGCCTCAGTCCAGCTGTTATCCCAACCCTTCGTGCTCAAAGATTCAGATTCTTCTGTTTGGATGGTTAATTGTAGATTTTAATTGTGGAGTATCTCAAAACACTCCTGCACCACAATGTGTTGAACACAACTTAAAACATTTGTTAAGTAAAAATACAGCTTAAAAATAATGATCCACTAATGTGGACTCGTTATTGAGGACCTTGATACATACCAGGAACCAAGGCTTCTGAATATACAGAACAAGGAGAGAGAATATACAGAAGAATGTATATCCTAATTTAGATATCCTAAATATATGAAGATGATAAAAAAACTATTAAGCACTAAATAAATATATTCTATTATCCATCTTTAAACAGATGTATTTCGATTAAACCCAGATGGCATGGTTATACTTTACAGATTCTGTAAAGTTCGGTGGAGGAGCATGACAGTGGAGGAGAAACAGCCCATAGCTTGCCCTTTGGTTCACCCTATACTTACTGAAAAGGACCCAGTTCAAATACATAAGAACTCCTGTACTTTTGTATCTAAGGTCCCCCACAGTCCACATCTGCACACAGACTCTTGGCTTCCCCTTCAACTTAGGAATCATATACCATCAGGTACTTATACTCTAAGGAACATGGATACGGACAAGAAGTCTTTTTAGGGTTTGCAGTTATTTGAGCAGGGGCTATATTAGTTAGGGTTCCCTAAAGTAACAGAACTTATAGGATGAATATATAAAGGGGATTTATTGGAATGTCATATAGGTTAATTCAGCAATGGCTAGTTGTGAATAGAAAGTCCAAGAATCCAGCAATTGTTCAGTCCATGGGACTGGATGTCTCAGCTGGGCTTCAGTATATGCTGGAGTCCCAAAGAAGTAGGCTCTAATGCCTGTAAAGGAATGCACTAGCCAAGTGAGGGCAAGCAGACACAGAGCAAACCCTTCCTTCTTCTATGTCCTTACATAGACTTCCAGCAGAAGGTATGGCAAATTAAAGGCATACCTTCCCTCCTCAAAATCTGGATCAAAGGTGTGTGTCTTCCTACCTCAAAGGTCTGGACTAGAAGTGGATTCACCCACTTTAAACCAAGAAAAAAGTCTCTTACAGTTGTTCCCTCCATTTCTTCTTTGACCTTTGTAGTCTTCATTGTCAGATGTAGTCAAGTTGACAATCAAGAATAGCCATCAGAAGCAGCTGGGCTGGAGAGATGGCTCAGCCGTTAAAGGCTAGGCTCACAACCAAAAGTATAAGAATAGCCATCAGAGGGGAATATGGATGTATGAGACACCTAGCAAAATATCAAGTGCACAGCAAAACAGAAATAAAGAACAGCTATTATTACTACCTTCATGCTTGAGATGAACTACATAGAGTTTAAACCACAGTATACACAGCAGAGCACAGTGCATATGGGTCTGGAATTATTTCCTTTCCTTATCACTAAGGACTTTGGAAAATTATCTAGGAAGTATGGTGGTATTGTGTTCCCCAAAATATTGTGCACCCTAATAAACTTATCTGGGGTCAGAGAATAGGACAACCACTAGATACAGAGTCTAGAAAATGGTGGCACTCACGTCTTTAATCCTAGCAATCCAGAGGCAGAAATCCCTCTGGATCTCTGTGAGTTCAAGGCCACATTGGAAACAGCCAGGCATGGTGACACACGCCTTTATCCCAAGAAGTGAGCCTTTAATCCAGGCAGTGATGGCAGAAAGCAGAAAGATATGTAAGGTGTGAAGATCAGAAACTAGCAGCATTTGGCTGGTTAAGCTTTTAGCTGGTTAAGCTTCAGCAGCAGTTCAGCTGAGATTCCCTCTGGATGAGGACTCAGAGGCATCCAGTCTGAGGAAACAGGATCAGCTGAGGAATTGGTGAGGTGAGGTAGCTGTGGCTTGTTCTGTCTCTCTGATCTTCCAGCATTCACCCCAATAACTGGCCTCAGGTTTGATTTTATTAATAAGAACTTCTAAGATTCGTGCTACAAGGAAGGGCCAAGGCATCAGCTTCCCTTTGTTCATTGTCTTTATGTTGACTCTGCCATTTGTTACGTACACGACGACTCTCTTCTGGTTACTGCCTATGAGCAGCTTCCAGTCTCTGTAGACTGATCACATTCCAGCACTGTGTTTGACACCAACTGGAGTTAGTTACATTGCTATTTTCAGTTTTCCAAATTTGCACCCAAAGGATGGAGCTGTTAGCAATTGCACTAATGTGGCCATAGCTAACACTGGTTCACCTACCACAAGTGTGCTGGAGGGTAGAGCTTCGAGCAATCTGTTCCACTCTCGTGGTCACCTAGGCATTTCTGTCTCCTAGAACATGTCCCCAAAGTTGGTTATATCTACATTCTCTGTCCATCAGTCTATGTATCTATGCAAGAGGAGAGATATGTATGTCTGTGGAGGGAGCAAAGGCAGAGAAGGGAAGAGTTTTTCTCTAACCTTTGAACCAAGAACATCTCAACTCAATAGAGTATCTTTTCTGCTGTAAATATTCCTTACATTGATAACTTTGCATACAAACAACAGAAGCATGACTAAACCTTGTTTCAAAAGTCTTTTATTTGTTTGGAAAAATTCAAAGAACATTAGTAAAATTTTCAATCCCCTCCCTAAATAACACTCCCCTGGTCCCAAGATTAGCAGTCAGATAGCTCTCTCACAGATGACATATTTACTTGGCATTGTCCAGCCTTTATCAGTTCTTGAGGAATAGAATCTGACTGGCCCATTTCATAGGATCAGTGCCCAATTCTTGTCCAATCAGATCCATCATATGAACTGTGACTATGATTTTTAGATGAGGGACAACAGTAATTATTTAAAAAGAAATACATAGTAGAGTTAATTTCTCCTGCTTGCTCTTCTTTTAAAATGTTTTTGGTTGTTTTAAAATCACTATTTTTTTTATTTTCTTTTGTTGTTTGCCAATTTCATGTATAAAAATAATGTGCTTTGATCATAGGCACATTCTCTTTCAACTGAGTTTCAACTAGGATCCCGGTCACTGTGGCTGTACTCTCTGTCCATCTCAGAGGTTGTTTGCACAAACCTTCAACTTCCTTTGCGAGAATATCAGGAACTCAGAAAGGGACTTGGAGGTTAGGTTGTCTTGGTTATTTTCCTTGTTGCTTTGGTGAAACATACTGACAGAAACAACACATGGGAGAAAGGATTGAAGTTGGCTCACAGTTCCAGGTTATACTCCATCGAGGGGTGGTGGGGATGGAGAGGTGATGGGTGTTAGAGTCGTGGGAACATAAGGCAGCTGGCCACCATGCATCCATAGCCAAGAAGCTGAGAAGGATGGACGTCTGTGTTCACTTTCTCCTTTGGATATCGTCCAGAATCCCAGGCCAGGGAATAGTGCTGCTCACAGAAGGCAAGTCCCTCACCTCAGCTAATCTACTCCAGATAATCCTCCATAGAAATACAGAGGCCAGAGACAAGGAGTCTAGAGCTCAGCAAGTTGACACGAGATTAACTGTCCAGAGATCACAAAATTTGTTTGCTTTTCCTAGGTAAATACTAGATTCTGCGGTCCATACCCTACTTTAAAGTTAATTTTTTTAAAAGTAATTTGTAAGCCATGAAGGCCCTGGAATGTTGAGATATTACTTCAAAAATATGCAGGTGGCTTACTATGTATTCCTACACAGAAATTGGACATTCCATCCTAGTTCTTCCTTTCCTCTTCTTTCATAAAACATAATGATTCGACATTGGATGTCACTTTCACCCAGCATCCTTTGGGCCATTGCTGAGCCTAGCAAGGAGTGGGCATTGAGCTCAATGATCTTCTACCCACATGCTTATACAAGTAATGAGTGTACAATACACTCCTGCTCATTTTCTCCCCTCCCCCGCCCCGCCTTCTCTCTCTCTTGCTGATGAGACACTACAATTTATAGAATCTATTACCATTCTTTTACAAGTCTGAGGAGGATGAGAAAGCAAGAGTTCGATGCACAATAACTAGCCCAGCTCTGCAATATTAAGAAATATCTCCAGATTTATCCAGCTGTGAGGAAGTGGCGATAAAGGGGCAGTAAATGTTTCTCTCACACAGTCAGCATAAGGCCCACACAGGCAGCTGCTGTTAGTGACTAGTTGGATGTCTCTAGGTGAGTATTCCTAAGGAAGGAAGGAAAGGCAGAGGTTATATTTCTGGTTGCTGAAATCCAACAAGAATCAATGTAAGGGCAAAGGGGATTATTTGAGCTTACAGTTTATGAATGGATACTGTCTAGCCTGGAGGTGAGGCAAGGCAGCAGAAGCCTGAGGCAGATGGTCAGTTGCATCTGTATTAGGAAGCAGCGAGTGAACAGGAAGTGGATCCAGACTATAGGATGCCAGTAAACCACTTCCTAAAAGTTCTCCAACCTTTCCAAACAGTGCCATCATCTGAGAACCAAGTATTCAAACACACGAGCTTCTGGAGGCCATGTTATCATCACCCCAAAAGTGTGGTCAAAAGATATAGTAATGCAGTCAAGGTGACTTACCCTAGACTTTAGTCCCGAGACATGCTCCAAGGATAGCCCTTATGCTATTCCTCTCAAATCAATTTTTATTTCAAAAGTAAATCCATAGGCAATGTTTGTATGTACACAATAGGCATCCTGATTCATGATGCTTGGGAGGAAAATACAACAAAGTCACTATAGCATCTCAGCCCTCCATTATACAGCTTTAAAGAGAGAGAGAGAGAAAGTTAAAATGCAGTATTGATTTCAGGGAATCCGTGGGTTGTCGGTCTTCAAACACAGCCACTGCCTGAAGACTCAAGTGTAGAGAGTGGCTGGAGTGACTCAAGTTTATCTGCTATATGATGTTAGTTAAGTCTCTCCACCCTCTAAGCACCTGAGGTTTGCTGCTTTTGTTTGTTTGTTTGTTTATTCTGTCTTCAAAGTGATGGCCCTTGTGTGTCTTTGAGCTATGGCAACCCTTAAGTGACCAAACCACTTGAGAGTTGTGAGCGCTGAGCCCCGAGGCAAGAGTCAGGCCTGAGCTGTAGAGCAGTACCCAAGGTCCCCCAGTGCCATGTGTTGATACCTTGAGTGTTGAGCTGGGTGGGGCTAAGAGGGTCCTAAAGAGGAGAGTGACCAGAAAACAAGAATATTCACAGTAGGAAGCAATTAAGTGGCCTGTGACAACAGCTATTTGTCAACCTGTACAAAACTATTTGAATATGTGAACAGCCTATTCCCTGTTCCTGTGACACTCAAGTTAAATAGCTTGTGACTGAGGATTAAGTAAACTCTGCTATTTCAGTGTTCAGCATTTGGCCCCTTATGGAGTAGGACACATTCAGAAAACATAGTTGCCCTTTCTTTCTCCCATTCTCTACTTTCCCAGCTTTTAGTCTACTTCAGGCCATCTCTGGGTCATTACTGAATTCAACATCTTGTCATACTTCAAGACAGGGATGCAAAGTTACAGGCTGACTCTCAAAACAACTGTATCAAAGTACTCCTTCATGTCTGCCATGTAATTTTACATTGCCTTTTGAATTAACAGTGTGATTGATATTGCCCAAGACTATGTCAATGCCCCCAGCCTCAGGTGCCCTGGCATGGTAGAGAGCAGAGACCATAAGAAAACAGACCTGCACTTGACAGTGAGTGTGGCTGTCTTCACAGTTGCCCCTTTCTCCCTTTTTTTTGAGTGTCTTGACCATATACTTGAATAGTAGGAGGGAATGAGGCCCAGGTTTGTGATTGTGTGTTAGTTAGCTATCGTAAATGTACCTGATAGCAACTTAAGGAAATAAGAACTGGTTTTGCCTAATACTTCAGGGGAAGGCATGGCCACAAGTGCTTGAGACAGTTGGTCACAGAGCATCCATTGGTATGATGCTGACTAGCAAATGATGGTGCTTAGCTAACTTTCTCCTTTGTATACAGCCAGTAGGATGATGCCAGCCATATTTAAAGGTGGGTCTTCAACTTGAATTAACCTAATCCAATATCCCTCAAAGATACATCTAGAGGTGTGTTTCCATGGTGATTGCAAATCACATCAACTTGACAAAAAAGATTAGCCATTGCATACATAGTGTCACCAGGGATTCTAAACAAACACCAATGCTATACACACACACACACACACACACACACACACACACACACTCACACACATGGGGGGTGGGTGGATAGAGGCAGAGAGGGAAGGAGGAAGGGAAAGAGAGAGAGCTAAAAGTTAAAATGTTCTAGGAGAAGCCTTAGTATTGGTATTTTAAAAGCCCCCTGGGTGATTCTGATGTGCAGCAGAAGTAAAGAATGTGTCCACAAGCATATGCAAGCTTCAGCCAGGCTCAATACACTCAATCAACCTCTGCTTCTTAAATCCTCAAAGTCAATCTGAATCTATATTCACCAAGGAGCTTCCTCCTAAGGAGAATCCATGAGAGAGTTGTCATAGTTACCCTGTGTTTATCCTTCCTGCCTTGTTAGCAACCAAACATATTTGTGTATATGGGATTTTCTGTTGCTTTGTTGACATTTTAAAATGCAGACAACTTCTCCAACCAGAACTCACAATGTGATTACCGCAACTTGACATCTGTGAGGAAGGATCAGGTAAGAGCCAAGTTAAATCATTGCCCTGACAAAATTGTCTCCCTTTGGTAAACTTCTCTTGCTAATCCCTGCAACTCCTAGGAATAGGGCTTTGCAAAGGCTTTTCATAGCATGAAATAGGCATGCATGTGTCCAATGAATGATTTTAGGGAAAGTGGGATGAAATGAAGAATAGAAAATAAGTGGGTGAGTGATGGTGTTAAGTCTGACACGTGTTGGTTTCTACAGTAGCTTTAACAAACCAATGCCCAGAAGAGCAGTGGCAGACATGGTCAAGGCCGGCTAGTTTTAGAGGCAGCCCTGCCATGAACTGTCTCCATCTGGAGCCAGGTGAAGCAAGGGCTGTGTCTGGTCTGTTGATGCTACAGTTCACGCATCCCGTGTGATGCAGCCTGGGGGACGTGGAGGATCCCAGAACAGACTTTAAAGGACCTGGCACAAAATCCCTTTGAGTTCTTTCCTTTAAAAGACCAGAAAAGTTAAGCCCAGGACACCAAAATGACTTTCCCCATGTTATACAGCAAGTTGCCTGGCAGAGAGTGAACTTGAATCATGCTCACTGGAAACCCAAGACAGAAGTCTCTCCTATGTATCATAGAAGCCAGTACTGCTGTCAACTGCAGGAACTCCTGTCAACTGCAGGAACTCCCACCACAGTAGGTTACAGGGGTGTGGCAGCTGGGTTGGATGGTTCATCACAGGCGCATGGGGTCAGTATGGTTGATCTGGAGTGCCGTCAGAGTTCTAAATTCTCCTTGCTCTCTGCTCTGCCATCCTGAGCTTCTGGAAGCAAGCTGCCTGACTATGCACATAACCTTTACTGTTTGTTAGTTAGGGAACTCAGCTGCTTCACTCTCCTATAATCACTTTCCATATCTTTTCTAGGAACTGGTATGAAATTGAAATAGTGATCTGTCAAAAGGGCTTAAAAGCATCTATCTTAGGATTGGAGCTGATTTTCCTTAGTTGTGATGTCTACGGCTGCAGTTTTTAAGGTTGCAGAAGAGTTGTATCATTAAGCATGGTGCTTTTTGCTCTATTTATTCATGAAATGAAGGTCCTCATAGAAAACCCCAGTTTACCTCTGATTAACAGACCCAAGTACTACATGCACACTCAGACCTGTAAACTGCAAGAGGAGATCATACAGGTGATACTGGATTCAAGGCCATTGTAACAAAGCACTGAGCTTCATAGAGAAAGGGAATTCAATGATACTAAGTAGGCAACACACCAATAATGTCAGGAATAGCTAGCTTCTCTGTGAATTCAGGGCACAATACTAACTTCCCTGACTCTTAATTTTGTTAACTACAGTTTGAGATAAGGATCTCCACTCTATCTAGCTCAAAGGTGTTTGTTAACACTAACCTATAGGTCAGAGGACACTTTGTCATCCACAGAGTAATCTGTAAACATCCAGTTTATATAGTAAGAGTTCAACCTTTGACCCCAAAAAACCTCCACTGATGCTTGAAAGAATACTGATTTAGAAATGAGAATGAGAATGGATTTAAGTCATTACATGGTTGGGGGGGGTGGGAGAAGCATGTTTCAGAATGGCAGATTCCATGTGGACCTTCTCTTCCTACCTGAATTGACCTATCTAGGGGTCAGTATTTTACTCTAAGAGGGAAGCAGTCAACCCTGTAAGTAGTATTGCCACAGAAAACTAGATCTCTTCTTGCAAAATTTAGTAGACAAAGGCATACTCCGTATCTCTTAAGAATATAGGAAATGATCTTAACGCCATTGAAAAAACTAAGCAGAAATGTTCATATTTTGTCATGGTTGAAAAGATTAGCAAGCTGTGTACATGGTGTGCATGAATATATCAAGATGTCTATATCTATCTATATACTTCATATGCGCAGATTTTATACTACTTGTAAATATACATTGCATATGTCTATATATCTCTTCATATATATATAGGATCTACTAGATTATCATAAGTGTGCTCACAAGAACATCAATGCTGTAGTCACCTTCTTTGATGCAATTTTTGTATCTAGCCTTTCATATTTAAAAACATTGCTGCCCAGAGAAAACTGTTACTTTCCTGGAATGTAATGACTTGCCTGTCACTAGAGGAATTCAAGCAGTTTCCAAATAGCCACTTGGTGGCGCTGTGGTAGAAGGAATTCAAGTTGCAAAGGCTGGAAAGGGGTGAGGGAGGGGGGCTGAACAGATTGAATGACCCTGAAGAAAACTTTAAATTTTGTAAGTGTATAAGTGAATGAAATACTAGCTCCCTTTATCATATAGTTATAAATCTATTCTTCAATCTTCTCATTTCTCATGTGGATGTAGACATAGATTTATGTCATATTTAATAGAGCATTTATTTTGCACATTTTTACATCTTGTGTTATATTCTATTTTCTGAGCTAATTGGTGGAAATCAAATCTCACTTTCTTGAAGTGAAAGACAGTAAAGTTTCATTTAGTGTAATCATCTCCCAGATTTCGGCCAAGTTCGAGGACAGGAGACAGATAATCAAGGTCATTTGTCTAGACTGGGTTAGAGGGCTTTCCATTTCCTCTTTCAAAAGCATGTTCCAAAATGGGAACTCTTTATAAAGGATACTTTCATTACCTACAGTACTAGCTCTGAGAGTGGTCCCAGATAAATAAATAAACCTAATGAGTAAGTTCACAGAGAGGTAAGAACAGGAAGAAATGTTTTCAACCCCAACAGCTTGCAAAATTAGAAAAGTTGGACAGTCTTTTTTCACTGTATGTATTTTCCAGACTTCTTAATGCTTTGATGAATACCTGAGATAAACGACCTAAGGAAGGACAATTTTATCTAGGTTTTTGGTTTGAAAGGTTTCAGTCCATGATTCCTTGGCTCCATCCCTAGGACCCACATACAGCAGAGCATTGTGGAGAAGAGGGCCAAGCAGAGGAGAGATGGTGATGACCTTGAAGCAGGGACAGACAGGAAGAGGCCAAGACAAGACATGCCCTCAGAGGCACTTTAAGTGACATACTTCCTCCCACCATGCTCCACCTTCCACATTTTCATCATCTCCCACCAATGTGTCCAGATGCTGAACTCATCAGTAGATTCAAGCATTGATCAGGTCACATCCTGTATCTAATCATCTTAGGGAATCTCCTCACAGACACACTCCAGGTGGCCTCCTCGTTATCTCTTATTCAATCAAGCTAACAATCAAGTTTAGCCACCACTATGGGAACTCAACCTGCAGTAGACAGCAGAAACCACTGCAAAGGATAGCCCTAGAAGTGCTGAAGGCATTAAAGGCAAAGCTAGCGGCTGTGACAAACTGAAGTCGTGGTATCCTAACTCACTATACATTTCTTTCTCCTTCATCTAGAGTCCACTCAAAGGCAGAGGCTGTGGTGCTCTCTTTCTTCAGTCCTTGAGTACTCAGGATAAAGTCTGAGCCATATTCAACATGAAACCTCCAGGGTCACCAGTGAATCAGCATTCCAGATAGGAGAAGAGAGAATGGTGCATGACGCATTTGCATTGTTAATTCCTAGAAGTGACATTTATCACTTCCTCCTATATCCCATTGTTTATAACTGTATCACATGGCCACTGTTACTGCAAAGGAGGCAGGGAAACAGTCTAGCACTGTGCCCAGGAGAGAACTTGAAAAGTTGTGGTCAACACCTACAGTCTCCACCACAGTGAAAGTGTGGTCTAAGGGATCACCAAGATCGGCTGTACACTTTCCTGCATCCCCTATCTCAATGTTGTTTTATTCATACACTTTGATATCAAACTTCACTAATACTCAGTTGTTCTAATTTGCTACTAAATGCATCCATATCCTTCCTTATTTCACTGTCTGTATTTTAAAGTTGAAGAATTGCCATTTGCCTATTTTATAGCATTTTAATTCTCCCCTGAACTTCTCAGTATTGTCTTTTTACTTTGTTGAATTCCTCAGCACAGCTAATTTAAATGCTTCTGTCTTGTAACTCCATTATCTGGATCCCCAGTAGGCCTGTTGCTTCTGTGTATTGATTCCACTGATTTTCAGTCATGTCTCTAGTCTCCTCTTATGCCTGATTATCATTTTTTTAATGCTAGTCCTTGTATATAAAACACTGTAGATTTAATTTACACCCAAGATAACATATTTTTCCTCCAGAAAATATGTACATTGGCTGCTGGAAAATTACTAATGTGCATTCTTACTTGGGACCAATCAATGTGGGATTAAGAAATCTTGGAGCTAGAATTTATTTTCTTGGAAGATGAGTCTATTTCTGGTTCTCCCTTATTTCAAGGATGAAAAAGAATTTTTTTAGCTTCTCTATTGAAATTAAAATGGTTTTTGACAATGACATCCCCAAGCTTAAGAGCCTGAACCCTATTGTTTTTCTCTCTTAGCTCTATAAACCTGTTCGAAGTTTAATTTAAAATTTCACAGCATTCTTAGATCACTGTTCCAGGGGCAGAGGACATTTATTGAGAGGAGGCGCTCCCCAATATGGGGCATTTTCTTCTTATTTTTTTAAATCTTAGATATAAGATTTTGAAATCTCTACTTATTTCATCTACAGGTTTGTTTATTTATCTGAGCTCAGCTTTCCTAGTTATTAGGGTAGTTGCCAATCCCCCTGCCCAACCTACCTGCCCACCCATCTACCTCCCTCTCATCTGTTCTGCAACCCCTTGGTTCCCTTAGCAATGCACTGTGACCATTTTATCTGAATCTGTATCTGCATTGGTGTTTTTGCAGATTTCAGCCTCTCATCTAGTACAAATACTTGCTGCTTTATCTAGCCAGTTCCTTTGCTGATGAAAACTACTTAGCTTGATCACAGTTTTTCAGGGCAAACATTACATATACAAGACTATGCCTATGAGATAAATTGGAGAAGTAGAATTGCTATTTGTTATCACATTATCTTCCTGGAAAAGGCTAGTTTGCATTTCTACTACTTAGGTATGAGGACGCTGTTTCTCTAATCAACTTGCCACTGCTACAGTCTTTCAGACTTATGTTTAATATATATAGCCATTCTTTTTTATTTCCTTTTTCCTATTAAGAAAAATGTTTCATTCATTTTACACACCAATCAAAGATTCTCCCTCTTCCCTCCTCCTGCCCCTGAGTCTCCCCCTCAAGCCACCCCTCACACTCCCCACAGGAAGGCAAGGACTCCCATGGGGAGGCACATCCAGTAGTGGCAATTCCAAGCCCTACCCCCTGCCTCAAGACTGCACTAGGTGTCCCATCATAGGTAGTGGGCTCCAAAAAGGCCCCTCATGCACTAGGGATGGATTCTGATTCTACTGTCGGGGTCCCCCAAGAAGATCAATCTGTACAATTGTCATGCCATGCAGAGGGCCTAGTCTAGTCCCATGCAGGCTCCACAGCCATTGATCCAACTTTCATGAGTTCCCACTAGTTTGGTTTGGTCGTCTCTGCAAGTTCCCCCATCATGATCCTGATGCACTTGCTCATAGAATCTCTCCTCTCTCCTACTGGACTCCTGGAGCTCTTCCTGGTGTTTGGCTGTGGATCTCTGCATCTGCCTCCATCAGTCATTGGAGAAAAGTTCTGTGGTGACAGTTAGGGTATTCACCAATCTGATCACTGGGGCAAGCCAGTTCAATTCAGGCACCCTCTCCACTATTTCTAGGAGTCCAAGCTGGGATCATCTTTGGGGATTCCTGGCAACTTCCCTAGCACCAGGTTTCTCTCTATCCCCATGATATCTCCCACCATCATGGTATCTCCTTTGCTTTCCCACTCCATCACTGTTCCAGCTCGACCATCCCATTCCCTTATGTTCTCATCCCCTATCCCCTACACTCCATTGCTCACCCTTCAGTCCCAGTTCACTCATGGAGATCTTATCTATTTGCCCTTCCCAGGGCAATCCAGGCATCCCTCTTTGGATCTTCCTCGTTAGCTAGCTTCTCTGCAGTTGTGAGTTGTCGTCTGGTTATCCTTTGCTTTAGTTCTAGCATCCACTTATGAGTGGATACATACCATGTTTGTCCTTCTGAGTCTGGGATACCTCACTCAGGATATTTTCTAGTTCCATCCATTTGCCTGCAAATTTCTTCATGTCATTGTTTTTTCTCTGCTGAGTAGTACTCTATTGTGTATATGTGCCACATTTTCTTGGTCCATTCTCCAGATGAGGGGCATCTAGGTTGTTTCCAGGTTCTGTCTATTACAAGTAATGGTGCTATGCACATAGTTGATCATGTGTCTCTGTGGTATGATTGAACATTCCTTGGGTATATGCTCAAGAGTGATATAGCTGGGTCTTGAGGAAGATTAATTTCCAATTTTCTGAAAAACTGCCACACTGATTTCCGAAGTGGCTGTACAAGTTTGCACTCCCACCAACAGTGGAGGAGTATTCTGCTTGCTCCACATCCTCTCCAACATAAGCTGTCTGCAGTGTTTTTGATCTTAGCCATTCTAACAGGTGTAAGATGGTATCTCAGAGTCATTTGCAATTGCATCTCCTTGATGACTAAGGATGATGAGCAATTCCATAAATGTCTTTTGGCCTTTTGAGTTTCTTCTGTTGAGAATTCTCTGTTTAACTCTGTAGCCCATTTTTAATTGGATTGTTCATTATTTTGATGTCTAGTTTCTTGAGTTCTTTATATATTTTAGAGATCAGCCCTCTGTCAGATGTGGGGTTGGTGAAAATCTTTTCCCATTCTGTAGGCTGTCGCTTTATTTTATTTACTGTCTCCTTTGCCTTACAGAAGCTTCTCAGTTTTAGGAGGTTCCATTTATTAATCTTTGCTCTCGGTGTCTGTGCTACTTGTGTTATATTTAGGAAGTAGTCTCCTGTGCCAATGTGCTCAAGACTACTTCGACTTTCTCTTCTATCAGGTTCAGAGTAACTGGATTTATGTTGAGGTCTTTGATCCACTTGGACTTAAGTTTTATGCACAGTGACAGATATAAATCTATTTGCAGTCTTCTACATGTTGACATCCAGTTATGCCAGCACTATTTGTTGAAGATGCTTTCTTTTTTCCATTGTATAGTTTTGTCTTCTTTGTAAAAAAATCAGGCATTCATAAGTGTGTGGGTTAATGTCAGGGTCTTCAATTTTATTCCATTGTTCCACATGTCAGTTTTTATGCCAATACCAAGCTGTTTTTTATTAGTATAGCTCTATAGTAGAACTTGATGTCAGGGTGGGTGATAACTCCAGAGGTGGTTTTTGTTGTACAGGATTCTTTTAACTATCCTGGGTTTTCTGTTTTTCCAAAGGAAGTTGAGTATTGTTCTTTCCAGGTCTGTGAAGATTTGTGTTTGGATTTTAATGGGGATTGCATTGAATCTGTAGATTGCTTTTGGTAAGATTGCCATTTTCACTATGTTAATTCTACCCATCCATGGGCATGGGATATCTTTCCATTTTCTGATATCTTCTTCAATATCTTCGTCAGGGGCTTAAAGTTCTTGTCATACAGGTCTTTCACTTGCTTAGTTAGAGTTACCCCAAGGTATTTCATATTATTTGTGGCTATTGTAAAGGGTGATGTTTCTCTGATTTCTTTCTCAGCCCATTTATCATTTGTATATAGGAGGGCTACTGAATTTTTTAAGTTAATCTTGTATCCTGCCACATTACTGAAAGTGTTTATCAGCTGTAGGAGTTCCCGGTAGAATTTTTGGGGTCACTTATGTACACTACCATATCATCTGCAAATAGTGAAAGTTTGACTTCTTCCTTTCCAATGTGTATCCCCTTGATGTCCTTTTGTTGTTGTTGTTGTCTTATTGCTCTAGCTAGAACTTTAAGTAATATATTGAGTAAATATGGCAAGAGCAGACAGCCTTGTCTTATTCCTGATTTTAGTGGAATCACTTTGAGTTTCTCTCCATTTAATTTGATATTTAATGTTAGCTTGTTGTAAATTGCCTTTATTATGTTTAGGTATGTTCCTTGTATTCCTGATATCCCCAAGACCTTTATTATGAAGGGGTATTAGATTTGCTAAAGGCCTTTTCAGCATCTAATGAAATGATCATGTGGTTTTTTTCTTTCAGTTTGTTTATACGGTGTATTACATTGACAGATTTTTGTATGTTGAACCATCCTTACATCTCTGGGATGAAGCCTACTTGATCATGGTGGCCAATTTTTTGATGTGTTCTTGGAGTCTATTTGCCAATATTTTACTGAGTATTTTTGCATCAATGTTCATGAGTGAGATTGGTCTGTAATTTTCTTTCTTTGTTGCATCTTTGTGTGGCTTGGGAATCAGAGTAACTGTAACCTCATAAAAGGAATTTGGTAGCATTCCTTCTGTTTCTAGTGTGTGGAACAATTTTAAGAGTATTGGTATTAACTCTTCTTTGAAAATCTGGTAGAATTCTGCACTAAAACCATCTGGTCCTGGGGATTTTTTGGGTTGGGAGACTTTTAATGACTGTTTCTATTTCCTTAGGGGTTATTGGCCTATTTAAACTGTTTATCTGGTCTTGATTTAACTTTGGTATTTGGTACCTATCCAGAAAATTGTCCATTTTTTTCAGATTTTCCAATTTTGTGGAGTACAGGTTTTTGAAATATGACCTGATGATTCTCTGGATTTCCTCATTGTCTGTTGTTATGTTTCCTTTTTCATTTCTGATTTTGTTAATTTGGATGCTTTCTCTCTGCCTTTTGGTTAGTTTGGATAAACGCTTGTTTATCTTGTTGATTTTCTCAAAGAACCAACACTTTGTTTCATTGATTCTTTGTATTATTCTCTTTGTTTCTATTTTATTGATTTTAGTTCTCAATTTGATTATTTCCTGGCATCTATTCATCCTGGGTGAATTTGCTTCTTTTTGTTCTAGAGCTTTTAGGTGTACTGTTAAGTCACTAATGTGAGATTTCTCCAACTTCTCTATGTGGGCATTTACTGCTATGAATTTTCCTCTTAGCACTGCTTTCATAGTTTCCCATAAGTTTGGGTATGTAGTACATTTCATCCTAGGAATGAATTCTAGGAAGTCTTTAATTTCTTTCTTATTTCTTTCCTTGACCCATTTTTAATTCAGTTGAGTATTATTCAGTTTCCAAGAGACTGTATGCTTTCTGTAATTTTTGTTGTTGTTGAAATCTAACTTTAAGCCATGGTGGTCCCATAGACTACAGGAGGTTATTCCAATTTTTTTTTTAACTGTTGGGATTTGCTTTGTGACCAAGTATGTGGTCAATTTTAGAGAAGATTCCATGGGGTGCTGAGAAGAAGTTATATTCTTTTTTGTTAGGGTGCAATGTTCTGTAGATATCGATTAAGTTCATTTGAGTTATAACATCTGTTAGGTCCCTTATTTCTCTGTTAAGTTTCGAACTGGCAGATCTGTCCAGTGGTGAGAGTGGGGTGTTGAAGTCTTCCACTATTAATGTGTGGGGATTAATGTGTGACTTAAGCTTTAGTAATATTTCGCTTACATATGTGGGTGCCTTTGTATTTGGGGCATAAATGTTCAGAATTGAAACTTAATCTTAGTGTATCTTTCCTATGATGAGTATATAATGTCCTCCTTGACCTCTTTTGCTTGATTTTAGTTTGAAGTCTATTTTGTTAGATATTAGGATAGCTATACCAGCTTGCTTCTTAAGTCCATTTGATTGGAAAGTCTTTTCCCAGCCTTTTACTCTGATGTAGTGTCTATCTTTGAAGTTGAGGTGTGTTTCTTGTATACAGCAGAAGGATGGGTCCTGATTTCTTATCCATTTGGTCACCCTGTGTCTTTTTATAGGCAAATTAAGTCCATTGATATTAAGGGATATTAATGATCAGTGATTGTTAATTTCTGTTATCTTTTGATGATAGTGTATGTGTATCTCTCTTCTTTGGGATTTACTACTGTGGGGTTATCTATTGCATATGTTTTCCTCAATTTCTTTAAGGGAATTTTTCATTTCCTCTTTAAAGGCTTCTACCATCTTCATGAAGTTACTTTTAAGGTCACTTTCTTCTGCTTCTTCTACATTGTGATGTTCAGGTTTTCCTGTTGTAGAAGGGCTATGATCTGGTGATGCTACATTGCTCTTTATGTTGTTGTATGTGTTTTTGCACTGGCATCTACCCATGTCCTCCTCCAGTAGGTGCAATAGGTGCCTGTGTCTGAACAAGCTGCTATTGGTTCAATCTGTGCTTGCTGTGTCTGTGTCTCGGGGGCCCCTCTGGGTCCAATCTTAGCTCTTGGTATAATTGGAGCTGGCAGATTCTGTATCTCAGGGAGCTGCTCTTGGTCCAATCCAAGCTAGCTGATTCTGTGGCTCAGGGAGCCATTCTTGATCTTATCAGGGCTCTTGGTTCAGTAAGAGCTGACAGACTGTGTGTCTCAGGAAGTTACTGGTATCACAGACAGATAGGTATTGAGGTATGGCATGAGTCTTGTAGATTGTAGGATCTGATGGGGGTTTTTGGTGGTGGGGGGACTGCCTGCAGGAGTTTTCCCTGTTGGCAGGCAACTGGGGCAGAGTTGGGTAGGGGTTCCTGGGGACTGGCTGTGTCCCAGGGCCTGGGTCCTAGAGGCAGGACTCTCTGAGTGGGAGAAGAGTCACTTACCTCTTGGTCCAATGAGAGCTGGCAGATTCATTGTCTCAGGAAGTTACTGGGGTCACAGGCAGATGGTTATTAGGGTATGGCACGGGCCATGTAGATTGCAGGGTCTAATGGGTTTTTTTTGGGGGGGGGTGGGCTACCCACAGGAGTTTTCCCTGCTGGCCAGCAACTGGGGCAGAGTTGGATCTATATAGCCATTCTTAGTTGTACTTCAAGATAACATACTCTCTCCCTCCTGATCTAATTACATATGATGAATGCATTCATTTATTAATCACAGTAATTGACCATGTCATTTTCCTTTCTAAAACTACTCACTTTTACCTCCTTAGAAGCAGATAATGATGTCATTTTCAGAAATTAATACATCCTCTACTCTGTAGCCTGCCATCCCCATCCCTCAGACAGTGCTCCCCATTAATCCTATTCATATTCTCCTACAGGTGCTCTACATGTGCTCCTCTATCTCCCTGGGTCCCCCTTTGACTTCTATGAGAAAAGGTAAACTTTCATATCCCATTCACATATTTTATCCCTCTGCCCGCCCACAGGAAGGACCTTCAGTGACTCCTGCCATGTTATTTGGCTTTTTAGCACTGCAATAAACAGCCCGAGATTATCAATGTAAAGGGAAGGAATGTTTGTTTTCATGCATGGTTTCTGAGGCTACAGTCTATAGTCACTTGACCCATTTCTTTGGTCCTATGATGGCAGAGTGGATTGTGGGAATTGGATATGTTAGTGGAAGAGGCAACTTACCACATGGCAGCCTAGAGGCTGAGGGTGGAGTGACATGGTTGGGTCTCATTATCCTCTGCAAAGCTTACTCCCAATGGCCTAAGTTCTTTACCTCTCTAATAGTCTCTACCTCCTAAAGCTTTTATAATATCAGATAGCTCCATCATCTGGGAGAAAGCCTTCAACACACAAACATTTGGAGTACTTGTTGAGTCAAACCATAGCACTATCCTTTACATCACTTCCTCCCATTCTAAATACCCTTCTTGTAATACACAAGTGTGCATTGCACACTCTAAGTCTGCCTTCTCCACTACTGAAATATCAACCAGTTAAGGAAAGGAGCCCAACTTGGTCCCCTCCATTGCTGTGCCCACAAGAACACCTGGCACAGAGAAAGTGCCCAGGACACACATTTTCCAAGAGTAAATTTAGTCTGTAATACCTCTTTGAAACACTCCCAATACAAGCATTTTTCAAAGCTACCTCTGCCTTCCTATGACTGGGAACTCTTGGGGCAAAGTTCTTTGTGACCTAGATTTAGCATTCAAATCTCAGCCTAGACATATTTAGCCCCAAGGAGGAAACAAAAGTTGTTTGAGTTATTTGTTGGAACCTAGATTTTTGGCAACAATTTTCCCTTTGACACCTAAAGCCATTTGTGTTCATGACAGTATATTGCCAGTGAAAACCAGAATTTCCTGGGAATTGAGAATATTAAGCTCTTTACAAAAAAAAATGTTATGTTTAGCAACCCTGATTCTACAATTGCCAGGGAAGTATGCAAACTTTTGAGCCTCTTTTGACCCTGGGCATAGGACAATGCATGTATTTACTCTTAATGTAACACTACTAAGACACAGTGGATTTTTAGTAGACATTTGATAGGCAGGCTTCTTACACAGTTGATACAAAATATAGGAGAAGATATCTACCTTTATAAGTGATTTATCTACTTTGGAAAAACAGATTTGTGTGCTTACCAAGGAATATTTTATCCACTGCAAGGAGGCAACATTTTCAGCCTATTTCAATGCTAGGTAGCAGAGGACCCAAGGGACTGTAAGAGCACCAGCTATGATTGCAATCTGTGACTCATCTTCTCCCCCAAGGGACTCTGATTTGCTATGCCGTGATGGCTCATCCATTCGGTAGCTTGTATGATTGGATTCTATTTGTGACTAGATGTTCCCATCTAGGCAGCAAAGACAACATCCATCTCCCCTGATGACTGGAGGCACAATAATGACCATGGTAAATATGGTTTCAGATTTGTGCATTTGGATTCAATGCCATGCTTGGATGAGAGGAGCCTGAGGTGGCAGGCATTTTAAAGGTCTTAACCATTCTTGAATTTTCTCTACAACATCCCCACCAAGTGGCTGCAGCACCTTTGCTGAATTAAGCTCATGGTCTTCTTGAACCCCCGAGGTACCAGTGCTTTACTCCTATCAATTAAAAAACCTGTCTCTTAGTTATTTCTACATGTAGAACCTTGGAAAAGTTATAATTTTCCCTTGGGTTTTTGTTTTTGCTTATTCTGTGTGAGAAACGTCTGGGTACTGGAAGAGTCCTCTCATATGTGTTGAATCATTCATTCTGCCTTAAGCTTCCGTGGTGGTTGTGAGTCTTCAACATCTTGGGCACTCACCATGCTGATAGTGTCCAAGATACGACTCCAGCTATTGTTAAAAGGTCCATAGACTACATTACTTGATGAACAGTCATGGACAGTAATGGTAGAGGAAAGGACTAAATCTTCCGTGCTTGCTTAAAAGAAGGAAGTATTTGATGGCACATCCTCTCTATTAGTGCAAAAATTTCTGGGACTCATTTGTTTGCCATTTCAGTAGAACAAGCTTGTTTGTACCTTAGTTTATAATTCTACAGAAACTACTTAAGCAGCTATTCACCTAGGAGGACTTCTGTAAACTCTTGTATTACTACAGTGGGATTGGTTGACTACAGAATAGAAATCTTCAGTAAACCATGGTGCTGATTGGATCCATATAAGGAGGACACTGGTACGTATGACTGTGTGTCCATGCAAAGGCCACAGAACAACCTTGGGTATTATCACCCAGGAGAAACACACCTTAATTTTATGAGAAAAGCTAGAACCTGGGGCTCACTGGTTAGGCTGTACTGGCTGGCCATTGAGCCTCAGGCATCCTCCTGTTACCACCTCCCAGCAATGAGATTACAATTTGTTATTGTTGGGTGTATTCATGGAGAAAGAGAGACAGACACAGACACAGAGGGGGGGACAGAGAGACACAGAGGCAGAGAGACACAGAGATGGGGAGAACAATATTTGCAAGTGTCAGCTCTTTCCTTCGACCTTATGAAGCAGGGTCACATTGTTTCGGATAGTCCATGTACTCCAGGCTAGCGGAACTCTAACCTTCAAGACAGTTGCCCAGTCTCTATCTTCCATCTTGCCTTAGGAATTTAGGAGGCCTAGAATTACAGCTATAAACCACAGCGTAAGGTTTTTTGAGGATTCCAGAAATCTACCTAAGGTGGTCAGGCTTGTATAGCAAATGCTTTTACCCACCGAACCACCTCACCAGTCCCACACTGAGCTTTTTACACAGATTCCACCATTTGAACTCTGATAGTTCATCCATGAACAGCTGGAACATTACAAACTGATCTCCCCAGCCTGTGCTTCTGTGTTTTATTTGCTGTGCATTGTTAGAAGAATTGTTTTGTCTCTCTGAGCCACAGAGTTTCTACAGAAAAGCAGTGATAATCGCAGTTATCATGCTTATTGAAAATTAGTGATAATATATACAGAATTCAGCACAGTTTCTGGGAAATAGCAGGTGCTTCATACATAATAGATTGAATTATTTGAAGAATGTTCTTTACCTTGTGACTTGGTTCCAATTCTCAAGCTGTCACAAGATAGGAAATCTTGGCAAAACCATTTGACTCACAGTCTCATTTTTAAAACTGGGTAACAATTGGTCCTGTCTACCAAGTTGATTTTTGTTTGGTTAACTGAGACATCATAGTAAAGTATCTCTCTCACTTCATGATATATGATAGGCAGTCTTAAAAAATAAGATGAACTCTGCTTAATTCAGTTCCATGTTCCCATCACAATGCCTGGCACACGGAACCATTGCATGCTGTGATACACTCCCCATTGCCCAATTCAAAACGTGCACATTTGACTCTCATGTCACTCCACTGCATGTCCTGGACACACAATGGTGTTCCATGGTGACAGTGACTTGTAGAGGTGGAAGTGGCCCGGGTAGTATTAGCACTTCCCACAGCACCAGCTCCTGCCCTCAAGAACTTCTCAGTGTTGGACCAGAGACATGCCACCAATAGCTGATGCATACAGGGTTAGGAAGCATGTGTTGGGGCTCACGGTGTAATAACTGACAATAACCAACTCTCTAGAGGAAGGGAGACCGGAGATGAAGGGGTTGTTCAAAGAACAGCGTTTGACAAATGAAAAAGAGTAGGCTGGGCAGACCCAGCAGGGAAGGGCATGTTTGAGAAGAAAGCATCTGCAGAGTCACAGGGTTGCAGGGAACAGCATGCTTCATTCTGAGAAGAGTTAATGATCTCATAAGACTGAAATGAAGGATAATTTCAAGCAATGGAAGCCATGGGGCCAGACCTAAAGAGACTCGAATGCTCTGTTAGGGAATTTGGATTTCATGCTGGACTCCATGGATGGCTGTTAAAGGCTATTCATCAGAAGAGGACTTGTCTGATGAAAGTCTTAGAAATATTTTTTCCAGACTTTGCAGAAAAAATGAAATAGAAGTAAAACTGGTGCCCAAAGGCCCACAGTTATTTATGTCCTTCTGCTCCTAATATTTAATGCATCTAAATTATTTGTGCACAAATCGGGTGTCCACCATTTGGCAATAAAACTCCAAGGGTGGTTGCATTTTCTTTCTTTTCCCAGCGCTACATGGAGAAACTTTAATGATAAATAAAATTTAAAGCATCAACAACAAAGGCACAATTTCTAGTCCCCCCTCTTCTCATTACCTAAGACATCAGCATAGTTTAGAAGATGCCACCATTTTTATCTGAAAACAGAAGTTAAAGTACTACCTATCCCACACAGTTCCTATAATGTTATAAGTTGCAGACAGGTGACAGAAATGTAGGTTGCTGGTAGAGTGCTTACCTAGCATGTACGAGGCCCTAGGTCCAATCTTCAACACTATGAAAAGAGCATTCTGATGAACCATGCATGGTGTTATATGCCTGGAATCTTAGCACATGGGGAGTAGAAGAAGAAGGATTGAGCTCAAGTTCAATCTGAGCTTCACAGGGAAACCTCACCTCCAAAACACACACACACACACACACACACACACACACACACACACACACACGCACGCACGCACGTGCGTACACACACACACAATCACAGTTACAGATAATACTTACATTAACTATAGTACTTTTTTAATGTTGCATATGTATGTATAAGAACCCACAGTGTATCAACTGTTTATGTCTAGCTTCTTTCAGCCTAATCATTTTGGTGTTTATTCTTTTTCTTAGCTAGAACAGATATCCCTTGCTTTTGTTAATAAATAATATCCTAAATCTACTGTATCATTTGTGCCAGAGTTTGATGTTTCATTTGTATGTTGACGGGCATTTGGGTTGTTTTCAATTTGGGGCTGTTTCAAATAAAATTACTACAATCATTTATCTTGGACAAAAGTGCGTGTGAGGGAGTGTGTGTGTGTGTGTGTGTGTGTGTGTGTGTGTATTGTGTGTGTGCATGCATGTGTGTGTTCATGTGTGAGAAGATAATCTCAGGTGACATTTCTTGTCTTGTGCCTTGTTTGAAACAGTCTCTTGTTCATTGCTGCATATTTTATGATAGTCTTCTTCAAGCTTCCAGAGGTTATCTGGTCTTAGCTTCCCATTTTACTGTAGGAAAGCTGAGATTATAAATATACACTAGTTCATTTGGTTTTACATGGGTGCTGAGGATCCAAACTCTGGTCCACATGCTTACAAAGCAAATACATTACTTATTCAGCCATCTCCCCGGTTCCATGTGTCTAAATTCTAAGCATACTGTTAACTGAAAGATAGTTTCTATAAAGCTTGTTCCATCATAAAAAATGGTACAAACATGCTTTGATTTCTAAAAGGGTTGAGGATTTAGTAACAACAGTCATAGACAACCACAAATGATGTATTCGAAACTGATCCTTTGACCCTTTCCCTGCTCTAGAGCATGCCTCAGTCATGCTAGGAGACCTTTGTGGTTCCCAATGGGCTTCACAGCTTGGAAATGGATCCTGGATGTTTTACATTGAACCACTGCATTGATGCCTCTAGCAAGACTCTTTGCCTTAATTGGGATTTGGTTGCTCATGTCAGCTTTGAAAAGACATGTGCATTGGCATGAGAAAACATTTCCAAACCTTTGATATCCAATTAGAAGTCATTGAAATCTGCCCAGACAAACAATTTCTGCAAAGAGAATCC